>NC_091075.1:102449621-102752651 GCF_032405125.1 Capricornis sumatraensis | reverse complement strand
GATGTGAGGTCAGAGGACCTGAAGCTGCTGATGCCAAGGCAGGACCTAGTCACTGACCAAGTCTCCCCGCATGTGCTCATGGAACAGCACCCGCCCCTGGGGTGCCGGCTGCTACTCATCCCTTGTACATTCTGTCTTCCCTGCCCAGTAGTGGCCAGGCCTCAACATCTGCCCTGTCCTGGTTTCTTTCCTTTTTCTTCCCATTTTATTTGTTTCTTTTTAATTGGAATACAATTGGTTTGCAATGTTGTGTTAGTTTCTTCCGTACAACAACATGAATCAGCTTTGTGCATGCTTCCCTGGGGGGCTCAGACAGTAAAGAATCCACCTGCAATGCAGGAGACCTGGATTCAATCCCTGGGTCTGGAGGATCCCCAGGAGAAGGGAATGGCAATCCACTTCAGGATTCTTGCCTGGAGAATCCCATGGACAGAGGAGCCTGGTGCAGCCTACAGTCCATGGCGTCACAAAGACTCAGACACAACTGAATAACTAACACTCAACATGCATATATCCCCTCCCTCTTGAGCCTCTCTCTCACCCCCTGCCTTCATCCAACCCCTCTAAGTCATCACAGAGCGAAGTTCCCTGTGCTATACAGCAGCTTCCCAATAGCTATCTGTTTTACACATAGTAGCATATGTATGTCAATGCTATTCTCCCAGTTTGGCCGACCCTCCCCTTCCCCACTCCCTGTGTCACCTGTTCAATTTCTACATGTGCATCTCTATTTTTGCCCTGCAAATAGGTTCATCAGTACCATTTATCTAGACTCCATATATATATTATATAAAACATGTGTAATACATAACATGGTACTAATATATTAATTATAATTACAACTATCAATCATATACATAATATACATATATTAATATATAATTATATCTTTGAATTCAGTCCTGCCATTCCAGTTACAGGGGATGAAGAAGAGCTCTGGTTCTAAATACTTCTTATTTTGATCATTTCAACCATCCTCTAAGGAGTTCTGCCTCTTCCATATGTACTCCAATCTAGTTCCAGCCTTGCTTTCTATCTTCATCTCCTCAAACTACTTTTAAGCCTCACGTAGGTCATTGACTGCCATCTGTTTCATTTAGTACCCACTTTTCCCTTTCGTATCCTGAAACACCTTCCGGATGAACAGGCTCTCATCTCTACAAAACATCTAGAAACTTCCTTTGCTCCATAGGGCTTTCCCTTGGCAATCACCACTCCCAGCAAGAAACAGTCTCCCATCATGTGTGTGCATGTTGTGTGAGCAGCCTGGATCATGCCTGATGCTTCCAGTTTGTTCTGCCCTTAGGGCAGGATCTTTCATCCCTTTTCTTTCATAGTATTTGACCTAGTGTAAATAGCCAAGTAAACCTCACTCTAAATGAACAATGAATGCTGTAACTTAATATAGATAATAAGTAAGCTCCTTGGAAGGAAAGCTACGACAGACATATGCAGCATGTTAAAAAGCAGAGATATCACTTTGCCAGCAAAGGTTTGTGTAGTCAAAGCTCTGGTTTTTCCAGTAGTCATGTACGAATGTGAGAGTTGAACCATAAAGAAGGCTGAGTGCCTAAGAATGGATGTTTTCAAATTGTGGTGCTGAAGAAGACTCTTGAAAGTTCCTTGGACTGCAAGGAGATCAAGCCAACCAATCCTAAATGAAATCAACCCTGAGTATTCATTGGAAGGACTGATGCTGAAGCTCCAGTACTTAAGCCACCTGATGTGAAGAGCCGACTCACTGGAAAAGACTCTGATGCTGGAAAAGACTGAAGGCAAAAAGAGAAGAGGGTGGCAGAGGATGAGATGATTAGATAGCATCACTGACTCAATGCACATGAATCTGAATCAACTTCAGGAGATAGTGAAAGGCAGGGGAAGCCTGGCATGCTGCAGTCCACAAGGTCACAAAGAGTTGAACATGACTTAGTTACTGAACAACGGCAATGCATATTTAGACCACCCTAAATAATCTTTTTTCATTTCCTGGCATTTAAACCGTTCACATCTATACAGCTTGCTATTTCATCATCACCTATTAATTCTTTAACCAAATATCATAATGTACAAATGAATAAGTCCTTAAAACAAACATTTCAACACACACACCCTCATGCACACATAAAAATCTAGAATTCATTGCACAACAAGTTTTTTTTTCTTTCCAGCCCTTTATTTCTTTTTCATGTTAATACTTTGTTTAATTTGAAAAATCTCCTCTGAAATGCTTCAAGATAATTAGCAACCTACCATCAATAATATAAAAAATAGAAGTGCCCAATTCCACATTTGTCTCCTATTAATCCTTAGTAAAAAATGTGTGCACATTTGAATGTGGTTTATTCTTCTTGCATATGTTGTTTATAAGCTAGTCAAACCAATGATAGCATCTCTCACTGAACCCCTGGCTACAGTGCCCAAATTTTCATGACTTCAGATTGCATCAGAAAGTATTTCAATGGTAGTAATTGTAACAATCATTAAAACAGAAATGAAAACAGATTGTATCATATCCCTAAGGGAAAATAATACCACAGTTATTTTGATTGAATGAAGTTAAGTTTTACTAAGATAACCATAATTTTTATAGAGGAGTCTTGATATTTTTGCAAAAATCAAAAGCTTCAAATTCTACCCTTCATCTTTAAAATAAGGATGTTGGACTGGATGATTTCCAGCTATGGCCCCTTCTTGCACTCTGAAATCTACCATCTCTGTAATTCCATAAACATAAGGACACCAGATATTCTCAATACTTAGTATAACATCTGACATATGGTGAAGCTCAATCAATGTTTGATGAATTAATAAATTTTGCAATAGGCTTGGTGCTAGATATCTAAGAGTGAATATGATCTCCTTCTGAAACCTGATCTTGCTCAAAACCTGATCTTAGTCAAGGCTACCATGATATGCCCAGATAGGAAAAAAAAAAAGTGATCATTTTAGATTCCTGATTCCTCTTCACCCTGAACATCAAATGTATCTGTAAATTCAGAAAGTTATACATCCAAAAGATATTTCAAATCTATCCAGTTGATTCCATCTCCATCTCCATTCTATAACCCAAGCCACCACTGTCTTTGATTAGATGATTCTAATAGCCCAGCAACCAGGCTCATTGCTTCCATTTTTAACCACAAACATGAGCACATAGGCACATGCTCACACATTTCCTTCTCCACAAAATAGCCAAAGTGAGCTCTGAAAAATTAAATCAGACAATGATTCTCTACATGGAAAACTTTGATTTGTTCCTACTGTACTTATTTTAAAATCTGGAGTCGTAAACATGGTATAGAAGGTTCTGAATCATCTGGCACGTGTTTACCAATGTAATCTAATCTCATTCTACCTTCTTCACACTTCCCCCCATAACATACACGTTTTAAAGCTCTGAACAGTATAGTAACACCAGCTTACTTTCAGTTCTGAAAACACAGAAGCTCCTTTGATGCCTTGAGTTTTAATGATTGCTGATCTCCACCTAGGCTGCTCTGCCTCATTCTCTTAACTTTACATGGTCCATCTCTTCTCATTCTTTAAGTCTCAGCCGGAAACCTACTTCCTCCAACTGTCACTACTAATCACCTAGCAAATCAGCTTCCTTCTTGTTATTCTCTGCTTCTCAGGTGGCTCAGATGATAAGGAATCTGCCTGCAATGCAGGAGGCCTGGATCTGATCCCTGGGTTGGGAAGAGCCCCTGGAAAAGGGAATGGCTCCCCACTCCAGTGTTCTTGCCTGGAGAATCCCATGGACAGAGGAGCCTGGTGGGATACAGTCCATGGGGGTCCCAGAGTTGGACACGACTGGAAGACTAACACTTGCTCTTTGTTATTGCCTCTCCCTGAACTCTGTCTTCTGTCTTCCTGACACTTCTCTAAATTGCTGTTTCTTTAGCTGTTTACTGCTGATCACCCCTTCAGGATCCCATAAACTTCATCAATTCAAGCACTTCCTTCTTCTCACTGCAATATATCCAGTGCTTACTTGCTATTCAGTAAACAACTGTCCAGTCAAGGAGTGAAGCCATGTAACAATCACAATAGAATTCCTACAAAGAGTATTTCAGAAAGTTGTAAATTTGCATTTAATGCCTTAAGAATATGGTCTACTTTAAGAACTTAATTCCCCCTCACCCCTTGGACACAGGAGACTTCCATTAGTATGAAAATTGTACTTAAACACAATGTCAAAATCATCAAACTGAAGTGAACCTGAAATTGCCCTTACTAAAGAAATTCAAAACTTCCTTTTCCTTGGCAGGAAATACATGTAATCAATTCTGGTTTTGCATGGAGGAACGTATGGTTCACTCACTCGGATTCTGAGAGAATGTTTAAATGAATCTGCACTGGGAAAGTATTTTTCTTGTGGTCAGGCTATGGCAGCTGGGTAGTACATGAGATTTCCGGTAGGACCAATGACCTCAGTGTTTAGCAAAGTAACATAACAATAATATAAATAAATGGTTACCCTAAACTAAAACAAAAAACATAATTAAGTTAACTTGTATCTTTACAACCTTAATGATAGCTACTGTACCATGCTGGGGCTTCAAAAAAATCCCCTCATATGATGGGATCACAGCTTTAAATTATTTTCCAGCAGTGGAAACTGGTTTGTGTATCTACTTGTATGGTTCTTTTTGCAATCAGATGGACTAGGAACACATGAAAATGTTATATGAAGCAATCAGAGATGAACTTCATGCTCTTAACAGAATTTTCTAGATGCCAATAGCCACACACATAGGTATGTATATTTGTAACTTTGTTTCAACAAAGAATACATATATATATATGAATGCACACATAAACAAAGATGTTTATAAATAGAATGCCATATAATATAGGGTTGCAATGTGTTTGAATTTTCCTACAAGACTAGTTCAGGAAACACAAGAGAATAGCAGAAGAGAAGGAAGCTAGAGGAAAAGAGAGAACATGTGCTCCCACGTGTGTGGGACAGACAGGAGGTGCATTTTCACAGCAAGTATCAGCTCCCTGAGCTCTGGTGGGGAGAGTCTGTCACAGAGCCTCTGCGTACATAAATTTCATACCACATGGCTGCTCAACACAAACTCCCCACTGTTGTTCAAAAAAATAGGGATCTGTTCCATTGCTATGAGAAAAAACAAACAAACAAACAGATATAAAACTGGCAAAGTTAGCAAAGTACTGTAATTTGTGAGTGATTTGTGTGACTTTTGAGAGTTGTTTTGTTCATATCCAATTGTCACCATTTGTGTTGATATTGGAACCTAACACCTTTGTAAAATGAATGTGATTGCACTCTACATGAAGTATAACTACAGAGGACCAATATTTATCTGAGTTCTAACCTTTCTTATTAAAAAAAAAGATGTCTTGTAGCTGTTGCTAACATGCTGGTTTGTCAAGCGGTAGTACATTTTATTGAGCTGTATGCCTAAATGCTGGACTTCCTTGGTGATTCAGTGGTAAAGAACATGCCTGCCAATGCAGGAGATATGGATTCGATCCCTAGGTTGGGAAGATCCCCTGGAAATGGCGACGCACTCCAGTATTCTTGCCTGGAAAATTCCATGGGCAGAGGAAGCCTGGCAGGCTGAGTCCATGTTATCACAAAGAGTTGGACATGACTTAGGAATTAAACAACAACATGCCTAAATGCTAGCATATAACCTTCCTATAGGTAATGGTTCACACAACAAAAACACATAGAATAAACATATGATGTGTATATACTCACATACACGCATATATGCATGTGCTCACACACGTGTGCATACACATGTATACGCATGTGCATGCCTATGAATACACACATACGAATACACACATCTACACATGCTATTTACAATGTACATGTACATTACTTTTGTATTCCAATCCTCTATGATGAAAAGGACTTCTTTTTTTTGTGTGTGTGCTTAGTTCTAGAAGGTCTAGTGGGTCTTCATAGAACTGTTCAACTGAAGCTTCTTCAGTATTAACGGTTGGGGCATAGACTTGGATTACTGTGATGTTGAATGGTTTGCCTTGGAAACGAACTGAGATCATTACTTTTACAAAGAATGTGCAAAAAACAATTTAAAGAATTAAATCTTAGGAGCCTAAGTAACTGCTAACTAAAGAAAACTGATGAATGAAAAACAGTTCACTTTCTGCCCCTCACCCTCTACCCACTCCACCAGAAAACTAAATCAAACTGTGATACCTACAAGGCAATCAGCACTCTAAGTCCCATATTACAGTGGATCCAATGGAGATTGCTTTAGATTCGAGATAAATTCCAGGAGGCCAAATCTGTTTTTAAGGAAGTAATTGAATTTTTTCTAAAAATCTCTTGAAAGGACCTTGGGTTTCATACATGGTTGTTTTCACTTAACTTCTCTCCATCCCTCAGCTCCTCTAGAAAGGCTCCCCTAGAGCTACTTCTGTCCCCAGTCTGATTTTTCCCTTCCACGAGCTTCCATGTCACTCTGGACTGAGCCTTTATCACATGCGGCCATATGCTTATTACTGTTCAGTCCCCTACAGCATAACTCATGGAAGATATGGGCTCCCTGAAACCTTCCCCCCCGCCACTCCTCTAAATACTAATTAGAATATGCTAAATACTCAAAGGTTTGTTGAATAAATGTAAGTGAATGAAGAAATAAAGAAATCAATCCATCAGTCAGTTTGGGGGGCCTAACTGAATGGACCTCAGAGCCCTCAAGGTTCCCCAGAGTGCAGTGCAAAAATCCTAAACTTTTTGATACTATTATACATGTCAATGAAGGGGCTTCCCTGATGGCTCAGACAGTAAAGGATCTGCCTACAATGTGGAAGACCTGGGTTCAATCCCTGGGTTAGGAGTTCCCCTGGAGAAAAGAACAGCAACCCACTCTAGTATTCTTGCTTGGAGGATCCCATTGACAGAGGAGCCTAGAGGGCTGTAGTCCATGGGGTCACAAAGAGTTGGACACAACTGAGCTACTAACACTTCCCCACAAATGAAAGGGCTCTAGTCCAAATACCTTCACCTACAATTTTAGTGGCTTAAAGCTAAAACAAACTTCAGAAATTGTTGAGCAAAGGGAACCCCCATTTTTTTCTCACTGGATGTTACCCATAAGTATAACTCAAGTTAAAAATAAAGAAATATTTCTTCTTAAAACTGAAGAGTCTAAGTGTGAAGAAAGCAGGGGAATTGAATAATGTATAACAGTCATGAATACAAAGTTTAAAATAGTCACCAGAAGAGCACACCAGGGGAAAATTTAGCAGTAATAATTTTGTAAATGTGCAGTTATTTTCCTGAAGAAACACTAAATATCCTGCTCCTTGATTCATTTGAAATTAAATTGTCCAAAACAACAGAGAACAGACAAAAATAGAAAATTATGTGCCTGTTGGTGTGGATCAGAATGTCAATCTATGTTTTATATTTTAAGCTTCAATGTTTCCATATTCACTTGAAAAAAAAGTTTAAATATTTACTTTGCGTTTATTGTATGTTTAATGACATACTTTGTAGAGAGAATCTGCTACCTCTTAAGGAGGTTTTCATTCAATTGGGAGAAAAACATTCTAATATATATTTAGATGTGTTCCTACTGACACATCAGTCTCCAAGGAATTAGAAGGAAAAAAAAAAAAAAGTAGAGAACCACTGGAATTCCCAAGGGTGAGCAGAAACAAAAATCAAATTAAAACAAATGCTTTACTGCTGATAGAACCAAGAGAAAAGGCAGATACATGGCAACTATATTGCTACTCTTAAGCTCATGAAAGACATTATTAATTAGTCACAATTCTCTTCCTGAGGAACCTAGATGCACTTCCAGATGCTTTCTCAATTCAGCACTCTAGACAGTCACAACCAATCAATCACATACAAAAAGGAGAGAGAGACTCTTTGTTACTTTGATTCTATAAATAAACCAAGAACTGATAATATCCCTCCAACAGAAAATAGAAACTCCGGTGTCCCCCAAGAGAGAATGCCATTTGAAATGAGGAAAGACAAGAAAATCAACTTACTTTTTCTTTTTTAATTGAGGTCTAATTGATAGAACATATTAGTCTCTGTTGTACAAAATCAATATTTGTAAAGATTGCAAAATGATAACTGTAAGAAATCAAGTTAACATCAACCTTAATATATAGTTACAAATTTATTTTTCTTGTGATAAAGTAAAGTCACTCAGTTGTGTCCGACTCTTTGTGACCCCATGGACTGCAGCCCACCAGGGGATTTTCCAGGCAAGAGTATTGGAGTGAGTTGCCATTTCCTTCTCCAGAGGATCTTTCCAACCCAAGGATCGAACCTGGGTCTCCCACATTGTAGGCAGATGTTTTTTCAAATATGTAATACAGTATTATCAGCTCTCATCATCATCCTATATGTTACATAAAAATACTAAACACCTCACAAATTTGCAGGGGCCATGTAACATTCCAATTTTAGTAAACATGCTGCGGAAACAAGCAAGGAAGTCAACTTCTTTTAATGGAAAAAACTTAGAGCGCTCTGAGATGAGAGTTCTAATATGGCAAGTAGTATTGCATCATATGGCCACAAAAACAAAGCAAACACATCTAAGCAGGGAACAGAAAACAGGAGTTGAATGTCCTTTGTTTTACATTAACTAACTCCATCTTTGACAAGACTCTTAAATAAAGGATCAGAAAGCAAATTTTATAAACATTTCAATTTTTAGGACTTTGTGTGTCCTTCCCCTCCCTTACTCCTAGTTTAGTTTTTATTAGTAAAACTTTATTTTGAAAAACAGTCTCAGGGAACAAAGAAAAGAAACTTTCCCTCTAAATCTAAAAAGCAATGGGATTATAAATCTAGAGGATGGGGGAACAATGGCTGCAATAGAGGTGAGCTTTCATACACAGTGGGCAGAGGGAAGAGAGCAAAGCTGAAGCAAATGGGATGCTGAGAAAGACAGGCTAAGGCCAGGACAATGCCCCAGCTGCGTCTTCCTCTCACAACAGGGAAATAACCTCTGGGCAGAGTTCCTCCGTCTCTGTCTCCTGATGGCCACATTTTTATACTTAGAGAAAAGCCTGTCTAAAAAATACTTTTGATGTCAGACTTCTTTAATGAAGTCAACCCAGGAAAATCAGATATGCTGTCGACTGCATTATCATATCAAGGCTCTCTATGGGGGGGGGGCAGCTTTTAATTTAATCACACTTCAAAGAAAATATTATACAAGTAGCCAACTTTGCCTGATATAGTCATTGTCTACAATGAACTCTCAATGTTTTTCCTTCAAATGCAAGCCTTGAGGTGCTTAATGATTTCCAGTAAGAACCATTTCATTTTTTTTTTTTTTTGGTCAAGTAACGTTGAAGGTCAGGAAGGGTGGCAGTAAGGAGATAACCCTCATCCAAGGTAAGGAGCAGTGGCTGTGCTTTGCTGAAGCAGCCCTGAAGAGATAACCCACGCCCAAGATAAGAGAAACCCAAGTAAGACGGCAGGTGTTGTAAGAGGGCATCAGAGGGCAGACACACTGAAACCATTCTCACAGAAAACTAGTCAATCTAATCACACTAGGACCACAGCCTTGTCTAACTCAATGAAACCAAGCCATGCCCCCGGGGCAACCCAAGACGGGCGGGTCATGGTGGAGAGATCTGACAGAATGTGGTCCACTGGAGAAGGGAATGGCAAACCATTCTTGCCTTGAGAACTCCATGAACAGTATGAAAAGGCAAAATGATAGGATACTGAAAGAGGAACTCCCCAGGTCAGTAGGTGCCCAATATGCTACTGGAGATCAGTGGAGAAATAACTCTAGAAAGAATGAAGGGATGGAGCCAAAGCAAAAAACAATACCCAGCTGTGGATGTGACTGGTGATAGAAGCAAGGTCCGATGCTGTAAAGAGCAATATTGCATAGGAACCTGGAATGTCAGGTCCATGAATCAAGGCAAATTGGAAGTGGTCAAACAGGAGATGGCAAGAGTGAACGTCGACATTCTAGGAATCAGCGAACTAAAATGGACTGGAATGGGTGAATTACACTCAGACGACCATTATATCTACTACTGCGGGCAGAAATCCCTCAGAAGAAATGGAGTAGCCATCATGGTCAACAAAAGAATCCGAAATACAGTACTTGGATGCAATCTCAAAAAAGACAGAAGGATCTCTGTTTGTCTCCGAGGCAAACCATTCAATATCACAGTTATCCAAGTCTATACCCCAACCAGTAATGCTGAAGAAACTGAAGTTGAACGGTTCTATGAAGACCTACAAGACCTTTTAGAATGAACACGCAAAAAAGATGTCCTTTTCATTATAGGGGACTGGAATGCAAAAGTAGGAAGTCAAGAAACACCTGGAGTAACAGGCAAATTTGGCCTTGGAATGCAGAATGAAGCAGGGCAAAGACTAATAGTTTTGCCAAGAAAATGCACTGGTCACAGCAAACACCCTCTTCCAACAACATAAGAGAAGACTCTACACATGGACATCAGCAGATGGTCGACACCGATATCAGATTGACTATATTCTTTGCAGCCAAAGATGGAGAAGCTCTATACAGCCAACAAAAACAAGACCAGGAGCTGACTGTGGCTCAGATCATGAACTCCTTATTACCAAATTCAGACTCAAATTGAAGAAAGTAGGGAAAACCGCTAGACCATTCAGGTATGACCTAAATCAAATCCCTTATGATTATACAGTAGAAGTGAGAAATAGATTTAAGGGCCTAGATCTGATAGAGTGCCTGATGAACTATGGACTGAGGTTCGTGATACTGTACAGGAGACAGGGATCAAGACCATCCCCATGGAAAAGAAATGCAAAAAGTAAAATGGCTGTCTGGGGAAGCCTTACAAATAGCTGAAAAGAAGAGAAGCAAAAAACAAAGGAGAAAAGGAAAGATACAAGCATCTGAATGCAGAGTTCCAAAGAATAGTAACAAGAGATAAGAAAGCCTTCTTCAGTGATCATTGCAAAGAAATAGAGGAAAAGAACAGAATGGGAAAGACTAGAGAGCTCTTTAAGAAAATTAGAGATATCAAGGGAACATTTCATGCAAAGATGGGCTCAATTAAGGACAGAAATGGTATGGACCTAACAGAATCAGAAGATATTAAGAAGAGGCGGCAAGAATACACAGAAGAACTGGACAAAAGAGATGTTCATGACCTAGATAATCATGATGGTGTGATCTCTAATCTAGAGCCAGACATCCTGGAATGTGAAGTCAAGTGGGCCTTAGAAAGCATCACTATGAACAAAGCTAGTGGAGGTGATGGAATTCCAGTTGAGCTGTTTCAAAACCTGAAAGATGATGCTGTGAAAGTGCTGCACTCAATATGCCAGCAAATTTGGAAAACTCAGCAGTGGCCACAGGACTGGAAAAGGTCAGTTTTCATTCCAATGCCAAAGAAAGGCAATGCCAAAGAATGCTCAAACTACTGCACAATTGCACTCATCTCACATGCTAGTAAAGTAATGCTCAAAATTTTCCAAGCCAGGCTTCAGCAATACATGAACCGTGAACTTCCAGATGTTCAAGCTGGTTTTAGAAGAGGCAAAGGAACCAGAGATCAAATTGCCAACATCCGCTGGATCATGGAAAAAGCAAGAGAGTTCCAGAAAACCATCTATTTCTGCCTTATTGACTATGCCAAAGCCTTTGACTGTGTGGATCACAAGAAACTGTGGAAAATTCTGAAAGTGATGGGAATACCAGACCGCCTGACCTGCCTCTTGAGAAACCTATATGCAGGTGAGGAAGCAACAGTTGGAACTGGACATGGAACAACAGACTGGTTCCAAATAGGAAAAGGAGTATGTCAAGGCTGTATATTGTCACCCTGCTTATTTAACTTATATGCAGAGTACATAATGAGAAACGCTGGGCTGGAAGAAGCACAAGCTGGAATCAAGATTGTCGGGAGAAATATCAATAACCTCAGATATGCAGATGACACCACCCTTATGGCAGAAAGTGAAGAGGAACTTAAAAGCCTCTTGATGAAAGTGAAAGAGGAGAGTGAAAAAGTTGGCTTAAAGCTCAACATTCAGAAAACGAAGATCATGGCATCCAGTTCCATCACTTCATGGGAAATAGAAGGGGAAACAGTGGAAACAGTGTCAGACTTCAATTTTTTGGGCTCCAAATCACTGCAGATGGTGATTGCAGCCATGAAATTAAAAGACGCTTGCTCCTTGTAAGAAAAGTTATGACCAACCTAGATAGCATATTCAAAAGCAGAGAGATTACTTTGCTGACTAAGGTCCGTCTAATCAAGGCTATGGTTTTTCCATTGGTCATGTATGGATGCGAGAGTTGGACTGTGAAGAAGGCTGAGCACTGAAAAATTGATGCTTTTGAACTGTGGTGTTGGAGAAGACTCTTGAGAGTCCCTTGGACTGCAAGGAGATCCAACCAGTCCATTCTGAAGGAGATCAATCCTGGGATTTCCTTGGAAGGAATGGTGCTAAAGCTGAAACTCCAGTACTTTGGCCACCTCCTGAGAAGAGTTGACTCATTGGAAAAGACTCTGATGCTGGGAGGGATTGGGGGCAGGAGGAGAAGGGGACGACAGAGGATGAGATGGCTGGATGGCATCACTGACTTGATGGACGTGAGTCTGAGTGAACTCCGGGAGATGGCGAAGGACAGGGAGGCCTGGCGTGCTGTGATTCATGGGGTTGCAAAGAGTTGGACATGACTGAGCGACTGAACTGAACTGAATCCTGTGGATTGAACATCAACCTAGAGATTTAAAGTTCTGGAAAAATACTGGGCACTCTAAGTGTATAAATCTTGCCCTAATCACTGAATCACAGTTTCTCTCCCAGTAGTTTATTTTATTGAGGTATTAACAATCCAACTTTTTCATTTCAATCTGAGGAAATTGGGAAGATATTAGAATGAAAATATCTGACTGCTCTTCCACTTTGTTCAGCATCATTCACACCATGATGGACCTTGATGTATTAAACTTTACTCTTCCAGGAGGTACCATTAGTCTCATATGATTTGAACACATTTGAGTTCTTCAAAGTATCTAATTAATTCACACTTCAGTTTTAGATGAGTAGAACAGAAATCTAGCTTTACTGTACCTGAATATATTTGGGTTTCATGAAAGATAAATCAATCAGTTCAGTTCAGTCGCTCAGTCATGTCCAACTCTTTGAGACCCCATGAATCGCAGCACGCCAGGCCTCCCTGTTCATCACCATTTCCCGGAGTTCATTCAGACTCACGTCCATCGAATCAGTGATGCCATCCAGCCATCTCATCCTCGGTTGTCCCCTTTTCCTCCTGCCCCCAATCCCTCCCAGCATCAGAGTCTTTTCCAATGAGTCAACTCTTCGCATGAGGTGGCCAAAGTACTGGAGTTTCAGCTTGAGCATCATTCATTCCAAAGAAATCCCAGGACTGATCTCCTTCAGAATGGACTGGTTGGATCTCCTTGCAGTCCAAGGGACTCTCAAGAGTCTTCTCCAACACCACAGTTCAAAAGCATTTAAAAAGCCATTTTTTAAACTTAATTTTCATTTTACACATTGCAAAAAACCATTTTTTAAAGTAGGAATCTTGGTGGGTCATATGATATTTGGAATGTCCAGAAGCCTGTCCTTGGGGAGCCCTCTGTCCCTCATTCCATGTTGTCTCAGACAGCAGCACCATCCCACAGCCACATGCTGGCCTAGACTTGACTATGCCTAGGTCCGGAGCTCCCTAGCAACAGTGACCACCCCAGGAAGGGAGTGTGTGACTAAAGCACTGCCAAGTCAAGTTCTTCTTTAGAACAACTTTAGTGACACTGAAAGCATGAGCATCTGGGATGAATGAGGCTGAAATCGTTTATCTCCCCTGGCCTTAGAAGACAGTGGTCTTCACAATGAAATGATGCAGAGATAAGCAGATGTGAGAAAAGCCTAGAGAGAGCCCTGGAATACCCATCCTAATCCAGCTCCTGAAGTCTTGGCCCTGTGTATCTTCCTCTAATCCTATGAGATATGTCTTAGCCTTCCCAGCAAAGTGAGCAGATAAATTCCCATTTACCTACTCTATCTTGATGGACAGGGAAGACTGGAGTGCTGAAGTCCACGGGGTCATAAAGAGTCGGAAACAACTGAGTGACTGAACTGAACTGAACTCTAGCTTGAGTTGGTTTTAATCACTTCTATGCCAAAACGTTTTTCTTAATATCCAAAAAACATTCTTTACCAAATGAACCACCAGGGAAGCCCAACTAAGCACAGCACAGCATCCCAAAAAGTTTTTCTTAATATCCAAAAAACATTTAATGATAATACATATGGGAAACCTTTCTTTAAAGTAATAAAAATCTAGACTTACAACAGAGAGCTTTCCCTGCCTCGTATTATACACAAAACTTAATTCAAAATGAATATTAGGCCTAAATTTAAAAGCTAACACTTCTAGAAGAAAACACAGGAGAATAAATTCACAACCTGGGATTGAATTTTTTTTAGAAAGCATATAAAAATAACAACCATAAAAATGTATAATTTAGAAATTATTAAAAGTAAAACCTTCTTCTCATCAGAAGACATCATTTATAAAAAGAATAGACAAGCCAGATATTGTTTGAAATGTTTACAAAAATATATCTGCCGAAAGACCTACATCCATAATATATAAGGATTTCTACAACTCACTAACAAACAGACCAAGAAAATTAGAAAATGAAAATAAATTAAATAAATCCTTTACAAAGAAGATATATAGATCTCCAATAGTCTTACAGAAAATTCCCATAACCATCAGTTATCAAAGAAATGTGTACTAAAATCAAATGAAATATCATTACATAAACATTTGAATGGCTACATTTGAAGACAGCTGATGACACCAAATGTTGGTCAGGATATGGAGCCATATCTCTGAAAAACCAGAATTTTCAGATATTGCTGGTAAGAGCATAAATAAAACAATCACTTTGATAGAAAGTTTGGCAATTTCTTATAAATTTAAACATAATTTTATCTACAATTTACCAATTCTGATCACTAAAGCTTAACCAAGAGAACTGAAATCCATATGCTCACAAAACTGTTTGTACAAAAATGCTTATAACTGTTTTATTTATGTTAACCTCAATTAGAAATAACCTGATGCTCATCAACAAGTGAGTAGATAAAGAAATCATGCGGTGAAATATCATTAGCAATAACAAGAAAAACTGTACATATACATAACAACATAGATGAATTTCATAGTTATTATAATGAGTAAATGAAACCAGATACAGGAATATACACTTCATGATTCCATTTATACAAAGTTCTAGAATAGGCCAAGCCAGTCTATGGTGATAGAAATCAGAAAAATGACTATTCTGAAGGGGATGGGAAGGGGCACGGAGACTTTCTAAGGTGATAGAAATGACATATCTTTATGGGATATGAGTTACATGGGTGTAGACATCTGTCTAAACTCATGAACTGTACACTTGAAATTTATGCACGATCTCTGCTGTTCTAATGAGACATGATAACTCAACACAGTGCTTGAGCCTGGTTTGAATTCTGAGTCAAAACAAAATACGGAGAAAGGGCACATTATTAGGAAAATTGATAAAAAATTAAATATAAACTGTGGATGAGATATTATTTTATCAAATTTAAATGTTCTCATTTTGATCATTGATAATTATGTTATTAATGCAGTTATGTGACTTGTTTTTAGGAAATACAAATCAAGTATTTTAAAAGGTTTAAGATATCTTCAATTTATTTTCAAACAATTCAGAAATAATCATGAACACACACATATATATGTGTATGTATACACACACAAACATATATGTGTATGTATACACACACACATACACACACACACATACAAAAAGAATGATAAATGAAACAGAATGTAAACAATTGGTGACTTGGGGTTAAGGGTGTTAGGAATTCCTAGTACTATGCTTATAACTTTTTGGTAAATGTGAAAGTACATCAAAACAAAAAGTTATACAACCCATATGCCTTACTGAGTGCTGACTCAAAAGAGGAGCAGATTTTGTTCTTCACTGGATCACCATGAGTAAGTCTCAAGTATGCTGCTGTAGTTGAAAAGGCACTACACTAGAACTTAGTAAGCATGTCTTTGAAATTACATAGCTACCTGACCTTGAGAAAGGCATTTGATTTTCTCAGCCTCAGTCCTCTAAGCCCCCAAATAAAGACATTGAGTGAACTATTCAGTATCTAAGATTTCTGCTAATTCTATTAATACAATGTTGTGAGTCTTGGAAATGGTCTTTTGACGGCATTATACTTCTAAAGGTAAAAGGATTAGTAGGAAAACTGTTCTAGTTCATTTACCACTAAGACTTCTAAATGAAAAAAGACAGTAAATAGAGTAGAACTCTTGTTCTATTACTGGCCCTCTATATTGAATTGCTATACATTTTATCATCGTATCATTTGATTTTTTGAAAATGGCATACCTTAATTTAGAAGACTCTAAAAACAACTACCACTGAAATATACATGATATTTTCTCTGCTTTTTTATAGAAATGTGATTTTACTTGTTTATGAAACAATAGATGGAGCCAAAGTGAAAGTCACTCAGTTGTGCCTGACTCGTTGCGACCCCATGGACTATACTGTCCATGGAATTCTCCAGGCCAGAATACTGGAGTGGGTAGCCTTTCCTTTCTTCAGGGGATCTTACCAAACCAGGGACTGACCCCAGGTCTCCCACATTGCAAGTGAATTCTTTACCAGCTTGAGTCACCAGGGAAGCCCAAACAATATATAGCATTTACTATATGCTGACTATTCTAAGTAATATGTGTACATATATATGTATATGTATGTATACACTTATTTCACCCTCACAACAGTTCTATGAAGCATGATTATTATTTCTACTTTACAGATAGGGAACCTAAAGTACTAAAAAGTACCTAGAATTCTATTGCTAATGAGTGGCTCTTGGAAAACAGCCATGCAATCAAACCTAGGCAGTTGAGTCTTAATCACAGCTGGGCTGTGATTACATATGGGCTGAAATATTACATAAAAATAAGTTTTACATAAAATATTTCATAAAAATAAACTCTAGCATAGAATACTACACATATTTTTAAAATTCTACGAGAAAAACTGATCTGAGTCATAAAACTTTGTTATAAGAATAAATACACATATGTGTATGTATAATATATACACAAATTATGTTCTTCAATTATATACATAAATGTCTATATAGATGAAGACCTATTTTCCAGATTTATCGGTACTATATTTTTACCTTGATATTTATGCACAGATATTTCATTCTGAGTTAAAATTCTAATACTTGGCAGACACTTCCATGTGAACTTCTTGCCACATTGATTTGTTGCTCTTTCCCCTTTAGCAGATTGAAGGCAGTCAATTGAAAACCTGAGAAGTTACAGGTTGTCTGTTCTTTGCAGAGGGCCGGAAATAAAGATGCCCTGCCTTGTTCAGCACACTCTTAACCCAGGGGAACAAAAATGAAGCCTGTGTGCTTGGTCCTTCATGAGAAAATCAGCAGTGGAAAGGACAAGTGACGTTTTGCTTTATAAAAAAGAAACTATGGAGCGCTGTGTCATTTCAGTTGGAAAAGTACAAACTTAAGTCCTGATAATTTCATTATAGCTTGACTAACATCTGCTGCCTCACTCCAGGTGCCAATATCTGTAGTCACCTGCTTAGCTCAGTAAGGCTCCCCTAGATGCTGGAAAATTATTTATGCAAATCCCAAATTCACCTTTCATGAGATCTAGGGTAGGGGAAAATGCAAAGCTGAATAACTCAAGCAAGGGTACATTTATTTAAATGGCAGTGGAGTGAACTGAGAGCCAGAAAAGCCAGGGAGTGACAACTGTAAGAACTGGAACCCATAATGATTTAACATGTCTGACCCATTACCTTGCAAAAAATACTACTAATTACTAATATATATAAAGGCCTCTCATAAATTCCATATAATCTGAAATTCATACTTTTCCTATGTTTTTAATATGGACTATTTTAAAGTCTCTATTAAAATTTTTACAGTGGCGCTTCTGCTTTCTGTTTTGGTTTTTTGGCTGTGTGGCATTTGCGGTCTTAGTTCCCTGGCCAGGAATTGAACCTGCACTCTCTGCACTGGAAGGTAAAGTCTTAACCACTGGACCATCAGAGAAGTCCTTTCCATAGATTCTTTATAGTCCATATAATTCCATATAATCCCTTAAAATATAGAGCTGATGTTCATACAATATATAGGATCCAAACGGCCAAGGTGACTTGCTTCAGCCATAAACCTAGCAAATCTGAGAGAGAAAATGAAAGTCATTCAGCCGTGTCCAGCTTTTTGTGACCCATGGACTGTAGCCCACCAGACTCCTCTCTCCATGGAATTCTCCAGGCAAGGATACTGGAGTGGGTAGCCATCCCCTTCTCCAGGGAATCTCCCTGACCCAGGGGTCAAACCCTGGGTCTAGATTCTTTACCAACTGAGCCACCAGGGAAGCTCAGCAAGTATCTGAGCAGATATTATTTTACTCTGGATCCTAAGGCTGTTCTCTTTTCCTTTTATTTTTCCCAACGAACTACAGTGCTTCCTACTAACACCATCACTTTATACAGACCACAGTGTATACTTACTAGCTTTCCTCAAAACCGAAGAGACAAATACAGCAATAACAGAACAAAGAGTGAGCGCTTAAATATTTATTACATCATAGTTGGTGCCTGTGTATGTTATTCGTTTAGTCGTGTCCAACTCTTCGCAACACCATGGACTATACCCTGCCGGCTCCTCTGTCCATGGAATTCTCCAGGCAAGAACACTGGAGTGGGTGGCCATTCCCTTCTCCAGGGGATCCTTCTGACCCAGGGATCAAACCCAGGTTTCCTGCATTGCAGGCAGATTCTTTACTGTCTGAGTCAGGAAAGCCCCATCATAGTTTACCACTATCTTAAAAATGTATCAGATAAAATTAACAAGACTATTGAGGAAATAGTCTAACAGTATTGACTTTTCATTGAGCTGCTTTAGGATTTCAGAATTTAAACATAAAAAGGAGACATTACATGAAGAGTCACTTATAAAAATTCAAGTATCAGCACAACTTCAATTACAATCAGAGTAAGAAGAAAAATGAAACATGCTTTAAGGGCTGTAGACAAATTCTGCCTTTCAACATGGTTATGAAATGTAACCCTTGGGTTAATTAAATATGAAGTCTAGTAATATCTTTTATATATTTATATTTTATATATATTTATCTTTTATATCTAGTAATATCTTCACTTTCACTTTTGCTTTCATGCATTAGAGAAAGAAATGGCAACCCACTCCAGTGTTCTTGCCTGGAGAATCCCAGGGATGGGGGAGCCTGGTGGGTGGCAGTCTATGGGGTCACACAGAGTCAGACACAACTGAAGTGACTTAGCAGCAATATCTTTTAAAACAAGGACAGATGGTCAACTTCCAATTAATTAGAAAAATAATATTAATATTTATCATCAAAACTATAATAAACACAATTCAGTCTTGCTTTGAGATTGAGAAGCCATTCAGAATCTTGTAATAGTATAAATGTCAGTTTTATCATTAACAGATCACTAAATAATCCAGATTCAGTATCATTTTCTCCTGCCCAGCTAAAGAAGTGAAAAGTGAAAGTGTTAGCCACTCAGTTGTATCCAACTCTTTCTGACCACATGGACTGTAGCCCACCAGGCAGCTCTATCCATGGGATTCTCCAGGCAAGAATACTGGAGTGGGTTGCTGTGCCCTCCTCCAGGGGAATCTTCCTACTGCAGGGATCCAACCCAAGTCTCATGTCTCCTGCATTGGCAGGTGGGTTCTTTATCACTAGCACCACCTGGGAAGCCCTTGCCCAGCTAAACTAACAGTTAACATAGTATTCTTTTTGTTCCCACAACTAGAAGATCCTTTTTTCCCAGCTTCCTCATTCTCTTTATTCTAACTAGCTGAGCTCTGCCCTCACTACCACCCCTTTGCCTCATGTCTATATGACTTCATTCTAAACCCTAGTCTAATTTGATGCTTCTAAGGACTTTCTCTCAGTGCTACTGTCAGACTGGTCATTCTTAAACATGTATTTTATGTAGTCCAGAACCTTCAATTGCTTCCAACTGTATGGCACATTATGTTTAAATTTAACCTCATTTTCAAAGTATCATAATCTAACACATTTTACCTTTCCAATTTATTGTTCATTGCCCCTCAATAAGCACTCTATGAAACAGTTATCCAATCTGTGACTCAACACAAACACACAGTGCTTATTCTTACCTCCTTCTTCTTGGAACTTACTACAACTAAAATAATCTTTCTTCTTCATCAACACAACAACAGCAAATACATAATTCTTACTATGCACCAGGTGATATCATAAGTTTATCACACTTGGTTTATGTAATTCTCACAATAACCTTGAAAAATAGATACCATTGTTATTATCTTCATATTACAGAAAGTATAAAGCAATCAAGGAACTCATGCAACCTGACAAAGCTAGTATAGTAGAGCAACAATTCAAACCAGGCAGTTTGGTTCCAGATTTTACCTTCAACCACTATCTATATACTTCTGGATTACTAATTAATAAATGCACTCATTGTCAGTGAATAATTAGTTACTAATTATTTCACATATGCTACTCTTATCTCTTTCATTATGAAATTATACCAAGAATTTTTTTCAAAGGGCTCCTTCATATAAGATATACATTGAGCTCCAAACATGTGTTTCTAAGGGAAATCATTTTAATCAAAGAATCAAGGCAAAGACCTAAGAATTATGGTCAGTCAGAATATATAGAACTACAAATGCTGTCAACAGTCCTCTGAATCAGGACTTGTCTGGCAAGAGTACTGAGAGGGTGGAGTCTGGAACATGAGCTGGTAGCAGCTGCTTGGGGGGTTCTACATTGGAGAGAATGCAGGTCAGCTTTCTGCTTGTATGAAAGACTAGAGATTCAGGAAAACTTGCTTTGAAGCTCCAGTTGCCAAACAAGTACACTTATTGGGATTGTAGGTTGTAAATCAATAAAAATAGGAACATGTCCTAAAGATGCTCTTACTTTTTCTTCACATAACATTGCTGCGCTAAGTCGCGTCAGTCGTGTCCGACTCTGTGTGACCCCATAGATGGCACCGCACTAGGCTCCGCCGTTCCTGGGATTCTCCAGGCAACACTAGAGTGGGTTGCCATTTCCTTCTCCAATGCATGGAAGTGAAAAGTGAAAGGGAAGTCACTGTCATGTCTGACTCAGCGACCCCATGGACTACCAGGCTCCTCTGTACATGGGATTTTCCAGGCAAGAGTACTGGAGTAGGGTGCCATTGCCTTTTCCGCACATAACACTGAGAAAACATACATAACCCATGTTAAATTATCATTGATTAATATGGCAGGG
Source organism: Capricornis sumatraensis (assembly GCF_032405125.1). NCBI lineage: Eukaryota > Metazoa > Chordata > Mammalia > Artiodactyla > Bovidae > Capricornis > Capricornis sumatraensis. The sequence goes on along the minus strand of NC_091075.1, from coordinate 102,731,253 downwards.
TGACTAGCGCCCCAATAACCCCTGAAAACTTTGTAGGGCCATGAGTGACTGCTCAGGCTGATGACCTGAATGAAGAGTTAAGTAAAGCCTGGACAACACTTAGAAACAACAGGGTCACTTCCCTGACTTTCAAATGAAGCATACAACTTTTTGAAATAAAAAAGAAAATTCTTATTCACTGTTACATATAAAATGCCAAGATGAGACACTTGAGTAGAGCTCTAGTATTTTTTTTTTTTCCTGAAAGGTCAATAGGTCAGGTTTCTATACTCTCAAGATTACAGACTCATTCTTCAAGGTCCAGCTCAAGTGTCAACCCACGTGTAAGATTTCCTTTTGCATAATTAATCACTGCTTCTTCTGTGTTATAACAGCATTTTATAAATATCTCTATTGGATTACATATAATGACTGTTTAGAAAAGGTGTGGACTTTGACTTTCTAGACTACCAATCCAAATGTACATCAACAAATGGACAGATAAGCAAATTTGATATAATCATGCAATTAGTACGACTCAGCAATGAAAAAATACTAATTATTAACTTGTAAAACAACACGGGTAATTCTAAAAAACATTAAGCTAAAGAAACAGTGAAAGGTTTTAATTTCTTGGGCTCCAAAATCACTGTGGATGGTGACTGCAAACACAAAATTAAAAGACACTTTGTCCTTGAGAAAAAAGCTATGACAAACAGAGTATTAAAAAGCAGAGCCATTACTTTGCTAACAAAGGTCTGTATTCTCAAAGCTATGTTTTTTCCAGTACTAGCGTATGGGTGTGAGAGCTGGACCATACAGAAGGCTGAAAGTAAAAGTCTCTCAGTCATGTCTGACTCTTTGCGACTCCATGGACTGTAGCCTGCCAGGGTCCTCTCTCCATGGAATTCCCCAAGCAAAAATACTGGAGTGGGTTACCATGCCCTTCTCCAGGGGATCTTCCCAACCCAGGGATAGAACCCAGGTCTCCTGAATTGCAGGCAGATTCTTCATCATTTTAGCTACACGGGAAACCCCACCAAAGAATTGATACTTTTGAACTGTGATGCTGCAGAAGACTCTTTAAGAGTTCCATTGACACCAAGGAGATTAAACCAGTGAGTCCAAAAGGACATCAACCCTGGATATTCATTGGAAGGACTGATGCTGAAGAAGAAGCTCCAATACTTTGGCCACCTGATGCGAAGAGCTCACTCATCAGAAAAGACCCTGATGCTACAAAAGATTGAGGGCAGAAGGAGAAGAGGAGAACAGAGAATGAGATGGCTGGATGGCATCACTGACTCAATTGACATGAGTTTGAGCAAGCTCTGATAGATGGTGAAGGACAGGGAAGCCTGGGGTTCTGCAGTCCATAGGGTCACAAAACGTTAGACACAACTTAGTGAACAACAACAAAGAAACCAGACACAAAAGAATAAATCCTAGTGTCGAGAACTATGAAGGATCTGAGATGTTACTCAATGTGTCAGCTTATAAGTTTCAGGCAGGCTGGCAGAAGACGCAGACTCTTGGGTCACAGCCAAAGGACTTTGTTACTCACAGCGATGGGAATACCTAGAGTACAACATCTGCCCAAACGGTGGGTTGTATTACAGGAGATGAACCTGGGAGATTTAGGAGCCTGCATCTATTTTAGTGGACAGTTAAGCCACTTGATTTTGCCACAGGGAGACGCATTATCTCTATTGCACTGCACAATAACACATTTTGCTCTTTTTTCAGAAGAAGGGGCTTCCCAGGTGGCTCAGTGGTAAAGAATCCGCCTGTCAATGCAAGAGATGCCAGTTCAATTGCTAGGTCAAGAAGATCCCCTGGAGAAGGAAATGGCAAACCACTCCAGTATTCTTGCCTGGGAAATCCCATGAACAGAGGAGCCTGGAGGACTACAGTCCACGGGGTTGTGAAAGAGTCGCACATGACTTAGCAACTAAATAACAACAATAGCAACATGATTACTGAGATGAAATTAGCCAACTGAATATTCTTAGTAAGTTCTCATAAAGGCTGGCTGCACTAAATTAATTTTTTTAATTACCAATAATGCTTAAAATGGGCTTTGTTGTATACTACTTTGTCCTACATTTATTTGAAATTTCATATTAAATTTTTAGAAACTATTTGATTGTGTCTATAAATACTAATAAATGTGAATATCAATGAACATTTTATGCTCATCAAATCAAATTTGCATTTTTTAAAATAAAAATTTTAAATACGAACATGTTGATGCAGGTTGGTTTTAATAATGTGACAGTTTCTGTTAGGAAAATTTTTGCTAATCATAATTAGGTTGTTTCCATATTATAGACCCAGTTGACTAACTCATTTAAAAACACAATACCTTTCAAATCAATCTTCAGAATGAAGACAGAAAAATATTTGAAATTCAAAAGTCACAGCAACTATTTATGATTTTCCTTTCATTTAACCAATTACATTGAAATAAAATATCTGTTATCTATTAAGTAGTAATTTAGGCTACCAAAACAAAACAAAACAAAAAAAAGTTACAGCTTCAGTATTCCATATACAACAGAATATTCAAAACTTTTTAAAAATATATACTGTAGTGTAATCTTATAATTTACTTTATAGATGATGACTATTTTTTCAAAGAATATACTAATTTGCATTAAATAATTCCCCTAACCCACATTAAAGTATCCTTTGAAAACGTTAAGACAGTAGATCTAAGTAAAGTTGTAAAATGGTTTGTTACCTTAGTATATAATAACTGCAAGTTAAAAAAAAGTCTTACTCTTATGTTTTATCATGTTTTCTGACTAAATATTGTAGTTAAGCATACTATGTGATGCTAAGAGTTAGTCACAATCCTGAAGAAAGTTTTCCACAATTGTAGATGCCTACAAGAAAGCCTCCCTCAGTGATCAATGCAAAGACATAGAGGAAAAGAACAGAATGGGAAAGACTAGAGAGCTCTTCAAGAAAATTAGAGATACCAAGGGAACATTTCATGCAAAGATGGGCTTGATAAAGGACAGAAATGGTCTGGACCTAACAGAAGCAGAAGATATTAAGAAGAGGTGGCAAGAATACACAGAAGAACTGTACAGAAAAGATCTTCATGACCAAGATCATCACGATGGTGTGATCACTCACCTAGAGCCAGACATCCTGGAATGTGAAGTCAAGTGGGCCTTAGAAAGCATCATTACAAACAAAGCTAGTGGAGGTGATGGAATTCCAGTTGAGCTATTTCAAATCCTGAAAGATGATGCTGCGAAAGCGCTGCACTCAAAATGCCAGCAAATTTGGCAGAAACTCAGAAAGTGGCCACAGGACTGGAAAAGGTCAGTTTTCATTCCAATCCCAAAGAAAGGCAATGCCAAAGAATGCTCAAACTATCGCATAATTGCACTCATCTCACACGCTAGTAATGTAATGTTCAAAATTCTCCAAGCCAGGCTTCAGCAATACGTGAACCGTGAACTTCCAGATGTCCAAGCTGGTTTTAGAAAAGGCAGAGGAACCAGAGATCAAATTGCCAACATCTCCTGGATCATGGAAAAAGCAAGAGAGTTCTAGAAAAACATCTATTTCTGCTTTATTGACTATGCCAAAGCCTTTGACTGTGTGGATCACAATAAACTGTGGAAAATTCTTCAAGAGAAGGGAATACCAGACTGCCTGACCTGCCGCTTGAGAAACCTATATGTAGGTTAGGAAGCAACAGTTAGAACTGGACATGGAACAACAGACTGGCTCCAAATTGGGAAAGACGTACATCAAGGCTGCATATTGTCACCCTGCTTATTTAACTTATATGCAGAGTACATCATGAGAAACGCTGAGCTGGAAGAAGCACAAGCTGCAATCAAGATTGCTGGGAGAAAGATCAATAACCTCAGATATGCAGATGACACCACCCTTATGGCAGAAAGTGAAGAGGAACTAAAAAGCCTCTTGATGAAAGTGAAAGTGGAGAGTGAAAAAGTTGGCTTAAAGTTCAACATTCAGAAAACAAAGATCATGGCATCTGGTCCCATCACTTCATGGCAAATAGATGGGGAAACAATGGTAACAGTGACAGACTTTATTTTGGGGGGCTCCAAAATCACTGCAGATGATGACTGCAGCCATGAAATTAAGACACTCACTCCTTGGAAGAAAAGTTATGCCCAACCTAGATAGCATATTCAAAAGCAGAGACATTACTTTGCCAACAAAGGTCCATATAGTCAAGGCTATGGTTTTTCCATTGGTCATGTATGGTTGTGAGAGTTGGACTGTGAAGAAGGCTGAGTGCCAAAGAATTGATGGTTTTGAACTGTGGTGTTGGAGAAGACTCTTGAGAGTCCCTTGGACTGCAAGGAGATCCAACCAGTCCATTCTGAAGGAGATCAGCCCTGGGTGTGCTTTGGAAGGAATGATGCTAAAGCTGAAATTCCAGTACTTTGGCCACCTCATGCGAAGAGTTGACTCATTGGAAAAGACTCTGACGCTGGGAGGTATTGAGGGCAGGAGGAGAAGGGGACGACAGAGGATGAGATGGCTGGATGGCATCACTGACTCGATGGACGTGAGTCTGTGTGAACTCCAGGAGTTGGTGATGGACAGTGAGGCCTGGTGTGCTGCAATTCATGGGGTCGCAGAGTCGAACATGACTGAGCAACAGAATTTAACTGAACTGAGCTTACAGGTAAACATAGACAAAAGAAGTTTTAAAGCTTAAATAAGCAAAACTTTTTCTAAATATCAAGACTCAGCTTACCCTAGAGAATACTTTCAAAATTTAGCAGGAAGAATATTCTTTTTTCCCTATGGGAATCTCTTGGCTCTATATGGGTTTTTACAGTTGAATTGTTTTTTCCTCACATTCTTTCACACTAAAGTTTTATGTTTTCATCGCTCAAAATAGACCCCTTCTGCCCTGGCCTAGAGCCAATAGTCAAAAGAGAAAAAGAAAGAATATTAAAGTATGCATAGCTGGGCATAAGAGTGGGACCTTGCATTAGTAGTTGATGTCTTTTCCTTTAATTGTATCTTAGGCTGATCTTTATCTTACCAACCAGATGGGGAAAACTTCTCAAAGTCTAGGGTTGTGTTTTATAATTTCCTCATGTATAGCCCAGAATTGAACATGAAGTGGGTACTCAGTAGGTGCTAGTTTATTGATTGAAATGCAAATGATAGAGTATTAAAAAAAAAAAAACAACAGTAGTTATACAGAGTATCTAAGGTAGTAAGGATAATTTTCCTTCTCTGGATTAATTTTTCTTTGAATAAACTGGGAAAGAAATTAAGGCTCTTTCTCCCAAAAATGTGCTTGCAGTCATAACCTCCAATACCTTTTATAGTAGGAATTCAGTAAATTCTTGTGGCTTTGAATATTGATTTTTGATAAACCACTGTATAAAATTACCTCAACTTAAAATGTTCATAAGATACATATATATGTTTTTTTTTACTGAAAACATAAATATTCATGTATTTTTAAAGTATATATTTCTGTTACAAAAGGCACTATTTTTCAAATCACATCAGCCAAGTTAATAAATTAATGGTTATTTAACATTGACAGTTTTATGAAAAGGGATTCTTCATCACTCTTCCTCATCTTTCTTCAAAATCTGTAGTTAATATAAGTTCACAAGATGTATCCAAAGTCTTTTATTATAAAGAAATATTGCTTGTCATAGACTGACCACTTATTTATTTGGTAAAATACCTAAAACTTTTGGCATCTGAACATTAAATCTCCTTTGTGATTCAAAGGCCCCATACCTTCTGTTTACCAGTGAAAGCACCAAATTAGCAATCTACTATGATTAGATAGATATTTTGAACAATGTGTAATAAAAAAGTATTTGGAACAGAGTTGAAAACAAAATATAAGGGACCGTTCAAGATATCAGTGCATTTTAATCACTGTACAGTGTATTTTCAGTGATATGTTATTGTTCAGTCACTCAGTCATGACTGACTCTTTGTGACCCCATGAACTGCAGCATGCCAGGCTTCCCTATCCTTCACTGTCTCCCAGAGTTTGCTCGAACTCATGCCCACTGAGTCAGTGATGCCATCCAACCATCATCCTTTGTCTCCCCCTTCTCCTCCTGCCCTCAATCTTTCCCAGCATCAGGATCTTTTCCAATGAGGAGGCTCTTGGAGTAATTAGTAATTATATCAGTGATATGTACTTAAATCTAAAGAAAAAAGGTCCAGTAATATATTTCTATCCATATTCGATATGTGTGCATGGTCTGATACTTATGTTGAGAATGCTAAACAAAAATATAATGTGGCATATTATATGATATATCTTCATGCCCTACACTAGGGATATATTATAGGGATCTTATGTAAGGGATCTTATGTTAAGGGATTGGGGGCAGGATCTTCTGTTAAGGGATCTTATGTTAAGGGATTGGGGGCAGGAGGAGAAGGGGACGACCGAGGATGAGATTGCTGGATGGCATCACGGAAGCGATGGTCATGAGTCTGAGTGAACTCCAGGAGTTGGTGATGGACAGGGAGGCCTGGCATGCTGCTATTCATGGGGTCGCAAAGAGTTGGACACGACTGAGCGACTGAACTCAACTGAACTGAAGACCATATGCCTCTCTTCTGTGGAAGTTGCCACAAATATAATTCTGTATTTGTCTGTGAGGCTCCCTCATTAATATTTATTCATCTGAGTAGATCCTATGTTCTCTGAGAATACCAAGTCAGCAGCAGCAGGGTCATAATTATATCACTTCAATGGATACTGTGCCTAGCACATGAGACAGTCAATAAATATTCTTGAATTTGTTGAATGAATGAAACACAGGTGAACACTGAACACTAGAGATGTAACCTATGTCATGATATTTGTTGTCACAATTAACATCAAGATACACAAACGATCACCAACTAGGAATACTGAAAATAGAGCCCTTTGTGTTTTCAACACTTCAGAGGTGAGCAACAGAGAATGTATGGAAGAGATGGCTAAGGAAATGTCTGAACCATCAGTGTTTAGGATAGGGTGAAGGAAGTGGAAGAGAAAAAAAAAAAAAAACTGTAAGAATGAGTGATGTACCGAGAAAGAAGCATCAAGGCTCAGTAGATGGGAAACTGAAGACGCAGCATTGAGTTTAGAGATTGGAGGTGACTATAGAGTTTGATTGATTATATTCTTTGCAGCCAAAGATGGAGAAGCTCTATACAGTCAGCAAAAACAAGACCAGGAGCTGACTGTGGCTAAGATCAAGAACCCCTTATTGCCAAAATCATACTTAAATTGAAGAAAGTAGGGAAAACCGCTAGACCATTTAGAAATGATCTAAATCAAATCCCTTATGATTATACAGTGGAAGTGAGAAATAGATTTAAGGGCCTAGATCTGATAGATAGAGTGCCTGATGAACTATGGACTGAGGTTCGTGACACTGTAGAGGAGACAGGGACCAAGACCATCCCCATGGAAAACAAATGCAAAAAAGCAAAATGGCTGTCTGGGGAGGCCTCACAAATAGCTGTGAAAAGAAGAGAAGCGAAAAGCAAAGGAGAAAAGGAAAGATATAAGCATCTGAATGCAGAGTTCCAAAGAACAGCAAGAAGAGATAAGAAAGCCTTCCTCAGCAATCAATGCAAAGACATAGAGGAAAAGAACAGAATGGGAAAGACTAGAGAGCTCTTCAAGAAAATTAGAGATACCAAGGGAACATTTCATGCAAAGATGGGCTTGATAAAGGACAGAAATGGTCTGGACCTAACAGAAGCAGAAGATATTAAGAAGAGGTGGTAAGAATACACAGAAGAACTGTACAAAAATGATCTTCACGACCTGGATAATCACGATGGTGTGATCACTCACCTAGAGCCAGACATCCTGGAATGTGAAGTCAAGTGGGCCTTAGAAAGCATCACTACAAACAAAGCTAGTGGAGGTGATGGAATTCCAGTTGAGCTGTTTCAAATCCTGAAAGATGATGCTGTGAAAGTGCTGCACTCAATATGCCAGCAAATTTGGAAAACTCAGCAGTGGCCACAGGACTGGAAAAGGTCAGTTTTCATTCCAATGCCAAAGAAAGGCAATGCCAAAGAAAGGCAATGCCAAAGAATGCTCAAACTACCAAACAATTGCACTCATCTCACATGGTAGTAAAGTCATGCTCAAAATTCTCCAAGCCAGGCTTCAGCAATACGTGAACTGTGAACTTCCAGATGTTCAAGCTGGTTTTAGAACAGGCAGAGGAACCAGAGATTGCCAGCATCTACTGGATCATGGAAAAGGCAAGAGAGTTCTAGAAAAACATCTATTTCTGCTTTATTGACTATGCCAAAGCCTTTGACTGTGTGGATCACAATAAACTGTGGAAAATTCTGAGAGAGATGGGAATACCAGACCACCTCACCTGCCTCTTGAGAAATCTGTATGCAGGTCAGGAAGCAACAGTTAGAACTGGACATGGAACAACAGACTGGTTCCAAATAGGAAAAGGAGTGTCAAGGCTGTATATTGTCACCCTGCTTATTTGCAATATACAATACTTATATGCATAGTACATCATGAGAAACGCTGGACAGGAAGAAACACAAGCTGGAATCAAGATCGCCGGGAGAAATATCAATAATCTCAGATATGCAGATGACACCACCCTTATGGCAGAAAGTGAAGAGGAACTAAAAAGCCTCTTGATGAAAGTGAAAGTGGAGAGTGAAAAAATTGGCTAAAGCTCCATATTCAGAAAACGAAGATCATGGCATCTGGTCCCATCACTTCATGGGAAATAGATGGGGAAACAGTGGAAACAGTGTCAGACTTTATTTTGGGGGGGGGGCTCCAAAATCACTGTAGATGGTGACTGCAGCCATGAAATTAAAAGACGCTTACTCTTTGGAAGGAAAGTTATGACCAACATAGATAGCATATTCAAAAGCAAAGACATTACTTTGCCGAGTAAGGTCCGTCTAGTCAAGGCTATGGTTTTTCCAGTGGTCATGTATGGATGTGAGAGTTGGACTGTGAAGAAGGCTGAGCGCTGAAGAATTGATGCTTTTGAACTGTGATGTTGGAGAAGACTCTTGAGAGTCCCTTGGATGGCAAGGAGATCCAACTGGTCCATTTTAAAGGAGATCAGCCCTGGGTGTTCTTTGGAAGGAATGATGCTAAAGCTGAAGCTCCAGTTCTTTGGCCACCTCATGCAAAGAGTTGACTCATTGGAAAAGACTCTGATGCTGGGAGGGATTGGGAGCAGGAGAAGGGAACATCGGATGAGATGGCTGGGTGGCATCACCCACTCAATGGGCATGAGTCTGAGTGAACTCCGGGACTTGGTGATGGACAGGGAGGCCTAGCATGCTGTGATTCCTGGGGTCGCAAAGAGTTGGACAAGACTGAGTGACTGAACTGAACTGATATTGTCACGTGTTTACCATATAGCTGACTCCCTCATTTCAATTAGTAGTGTTAAATTTATTGACCTGGATGCATGTTCTTCATACATAAGTAGGATATTTTGTGTTTGTTTTACAATAGTGAGGACTAGTTCTGGATATAATGGCCATTTTTCTTTCAGTATTTTACTTTTAACTTCTTTCCCTTTAACAGAAAGGTGCAATTTATTTACCACCTATTAAAAACTAGGACAAATGAAGCTACACATGTAATACAGGTTTGTGCCTCTAACATCAATGAAAGAACTATCAGCTAAATTTGAGGCATTTTACAATTATATTTTGATGTCACATACATCTGATTGGCAACTGGAGGCTTTGTATTATACAATTAACCTTATGCATAACTAAGTATTAGCATAATATGGGGACTAGCTATTACGCCCTCCATTTCATTCAACTGATCCAGGGTTTTCAGAAGTCACTAATTTCACCATCCTTCTTCTAACCCTCATATGTTTCCATCCACTTTAATCTTCTCCAACTACCTTCTCTCCCAGTAAACAGACCAACATACTCTACCTGTAACCAGGCCAATGTGTCACCAAACTGGCTGCTTTTGCTATCTCAACTACATCCTTATGTTAGAGGATGTGGCAAGACAGTAGACCTTAGTGGTCCAACAGACAGATGATGAAAAGCCCAGCCCAGCTACCTCCTAGCTCTGCAAACTTCAGGCAGTTACCGACAATAACCAACTATGAATAACTTAGAGAATGGTATTAATTATTCATAACTCACGGAAGTTATTTACAAACACCAAGCTTGCTGATTATTGTGTGATTTGCATAAAACTGGCTGTGCATGTAAGCTAAAGCGCTTCAGTCATGTCCTTCTCTGTGTGACCCTATGAACTGTAGCCTGCTGGGCTCCCCTGTCCATGGGATTCTCTAGGCAAGAATATTGGAGTGGGTTGCCATGCCCTTCTCCAGCAGATTTTCCTGACCCAGGGATCGAACCCTAGTCTTCCACATTGCAGGCAGGTTTTTTACCATCTGAGCCACCAGGAAGCCCCCAAACTGGCTGTATCAAGAGCCAAATGAAGAGACAGCACCCAAAAACCCTTACTTGTCACCCTTTCCCTTGTGTCTTTTTCAAGTTGCCACAAATTTACTTTTCCTTACTGGTAATGCTTTTCATTTCTATGTGTAATTTTTATATATAAGACATGTGCTGTGTGTTTAGTCTCTCACTGGTGTCCAGCTCTTTGCGACCCCTTGGACTGTAGTCTGCCAGGCTCCTCTGTCCATGGGATTTCCCAGGCAAGAATACTGGAGTGGGTTGCTATTTCCTACTCCAGGGGATCTTCCCAACCCAGGGGTCGAAACTGCGTCTCCTGCACCTTCTGTATTGGCAGGCAGATTCCTTACCACTGGGCCACCTGGTATACACAGATACACATCAGTTGTAAGCTTCATTCTAGAGTTGCCACTGGGCCACCTGGTATACACAGACACACATCAGTTGTAAGCTTCATTCTAGAGTCAGTGCTTCACAGGCATCCCCACGCTAGTTCTGTTTGTCTCAGCTCACTCCACTCACTTATTCCCATCTCCAGGACTTGCAGAGTTCTCATTCCCTAATCACTGAGCCCTCATGCACACCCTGGGCCAAGCTGAGTGATGTATAGGTGAAAGTTTCTCAGCTAAGGTTATAATGTTCCTGTGAGTCCTCTGTGTCTTGGGAAGAGAATAACTTAACATAAGCTAGTTATTTAGTTAAAATCTTTCTCAGTTTTAAATTAGTGATTATCATAGTGTGTTCTCTGGAGAAGGGAAAGGCTACCTACTCCAGTGTTCTGGCCTGGAGAATTCCATGGACTGTATAGCCCATGGGGTTGCAAAGAGTAGAACACGACTGAGTGACTTTCACTCACTCTAATGTGTTCTAGCACATTTAATAGGGTTTCGTTGTATTTGAGTGTGCACTGATTTTATAGTTGCAATATTTATAATCACATAATAACCATATCCACAAAAACACAAAATCTCCTAAGGAGTGCATCTTTATGTTTGGCATTTGACAACTGAGACAGAGGTTGAAAGGTATATTTCAGATTCTGTAAATAGCACCCTAGATCCAAAGGTACATTCTACCCCTACCTGTGAAACAGGATACCCCTTTTTCTATGCTGTAAATCATGCAAAACACTTTTACCTGTAAAGCTGATTAGGCACTGAAAACCACATCCTCAAAGGTGTAGAACAGGAGAGTTCATTTTAGAGAATGTTTTCATTCAGACTTTAATTGCTAAATGCATATCCCATAAAAAAATACAATGCAACTTTACTGCCAGAACAATGTAAATTTAAGATCAAAAATAAAAATAATTAAAAGGAAGATGTGGGAAAAGCACTGAGTGTATTTCAATAAAGTATACTTGCCTCGCTTGAAAAGTAGGACAAAACTAACAGTTAAAACAGTCACAGCAAAAGAACAGGGTTAATATGGAAGTTACTTAACCTCTCTCCCTCAAGAAGAGAGTTAATATGGAAGTTTTTTGATCAATAGGAAACATCTCATTTGAGAACTAATACTATAAGCCCACTCACAAACATGTCTGGCAGCTACTATTTCTAACTCTACTAAACACTCCTGCTATATATTTTATCTCAGATGGTTACAACATTTTTTAGACTTTTAGAACCTCTCATATTTCGAAAGCGAAATACAAAACCATGACCTTGAAGGTGACTTTGTTTCAGGTGTCACCCCACGCTCATAGCAGAGAGGTTTCCTCTCCCAAGTCAATGCTTTTGTTGACAGAACTGGCTTTTGTCTATTGAGAGCTGCCACTGATCGGTGACTAGAACGGACTCAGGAACTCAGAAGTTTTCCATCACTGACAGTGAAAAATATAAAAAGAGCGTTATACACTAAGGATTTGTTGAGGCTTCCTAGCAGTGACAGGATTACAGTGGTCATAGCACACTTTTGTTTTGTCTTGTTTTTTCATACAGCAAGACCAGGAAATAGCAGAACATTCATAGAAAATAATATGTCATTAGGAGTAACCATTGTTAGATGCTAACTGATATTCAAATGTTCACAGTATTTGTAGTTTCTCTTTTCAATGACAATACAACATTTGGTATTAAATATTTTCAGTCTTTCATAGAGAGACCAAATTCTACAGGGTCAAATTGTAGATAAAGGATGTTTTTATAATCCCAAATATATTCTCCAATTGAACCATATACTCTCTATTAAAAAAAATCACATAGACAGTCATGATTATAGATAGAGATAATGTTTCAAAACTTATTTATCCAATCCTCAATCCACAGTGTTTCCATTTGTCATCTACAGCCCTCATTCCTGGAGGATTGTTCAGTTTTTCTCTGTCCTGATAAGGAATTTGGGCTTCCCTCATGGCTCAGACAATAAAGAATCTGCCTGAAATGCAAATGACCCAGGTTAAATCCCTGAGTTGGGAAGATCCCCTGGAGAAGGGAATGTATATCCACTCCAGTATTCTCACCTGGAGAATTCCATGGACGGAGGAGCCTGGGACTATAGTCAATGGAGTCACAAAGAGTTGGACATGACTAACGAATTAATTCCTTAAAATCTCTTCATTTCATCCATCTAGGGTGAACTTTATTTTCCCACAAGGACCCTAAGTGAAATACTATCACTCACAAAAAGACAAAATGAAAGTCAATGAAATGTCCTACTACATACAGTAAGTTCCCTACAAATGAACCTTAAAGTTGAGAACTCTGAAAGAGGCAAATGTGGATTCACATATTTGATCATGTATGTTAGCTCACATGTCTGATGTACATTATGATGCACATGTATCATCTACAAGTGGTTGTGCATTTGTGTACAGTACAAGCTGTGCCGTGTAACACAAAGAGCTTACTGCTGAAGACCAGATGGAACAGGAGGCCCAGAGAAAGGACAAAGAGAGACAAGAGGAAGAAGTAACCGAAGACCAAAGATTCATAATGCAGGAAAGGGCAAGGGGATTTTCTTTATCTGAGGAGGCAGTTAGTGTTTGAGGCATGGGACCTGAATGTTGAACAATGCACGAAGGTCGCAGCTGTTCCCAGAATGCTACGCAATGCTACCATGAAATCCACGAAGAGAAGAGATGAGCTATGACCCAGACATCACTGGACCGTTTCTTCAAGAGGGTAGATAGAACTGAGTCTAGCAAGGAACCAGAGCCTATACCGTCAACGTCAAGCATGAGGAAATTGCAGCTGGCCTTCCATCTCCTATTGCTGCCAGGCCTTCAGTTCTGCCACCTCCCGTCTCCTCTCCCTCCTCCAGTCAGTAACTTTCCCGGTCTGTTCACTCGCTGCCAGCCCCTGTATGCCAGCTGTTGTACTGTGCTACTGTACTTTTCAAGGTCCTGTTCTGTAAGATTAAAATGTTCTCTATTCTTTGTGCTTGTTTTTTATATATTATTTGTGTGAAAATTATAAACCTATTATGGTACAGTACCATATAGCCAACTGTGTTAGTTGGATACCTAGGCTAACTTTGTTGGGCTTACAAACAAATTGAACTTATGAACACACTTTCAGAACAGAACTCGTTCATCGGTAAGGGACTTACTATACTTCTAAATTTTTAAATCCCAATTCATTTCACATTATGACCTTAATATTGATTCATGAAAACAATGACATTCATCATCTCCATTATCACTTCATGTGGCTAGGTTGCTACTATAACTTGTTGTGCTTTGCAATACTACTGTATATCCCAAAGAACCCTGAAAGACTCAGCACTCTAAAGTTAATAGATGGTGATGCCAGAGAAGACTCTTGAGAGTCACTTGGGCTGCAAGGAGGTCAAACCAATCAGTCCTAAAGGAAATCAATCCCTGAATATTCATTGGAAGGACTGATGCTGAAGCTGAAGCTCCAATACTTTGGCCACCTGGTGCAAAAAGCAGATTTACTAGAAAAGATCCTGATACTGGGAAAGATTGAAGGCAAAAAGAGAAGGGGGAAACAGAGGAGGAGATGGTTAGATAGTATCACCAACTCAGTGGACATGACTGAGCAAACTCTGGAAGACAGTGAAGGACAGGGAAGCCTGGCATGCTGCAGTCCATGGGGTTGCAAAGAGTCGGACATGCCTGAGCCACTGAACAACAACAAGGAGAGGCAAAGGAACTGGTTCCTGATCACCATGATACAGAAAGTAGACAGATTTTTTGAAATAAGAAGCTTAAGGATGAAGGTAGTATGTACAAGTCAGTTTTACAAGCTTCACTTTTAAGTAGAAGAAATAAAAGCTCATTTTATAGGACTGCTGTGAGAATAAAAACAAACCACAAATATGAATATTTAATGAAAAAGCAAATATACTCAGCATAATGATTATCTTATATTTAAAGAAAAGAGAGTTGAAATACCTATATGAAGGATTTGATAAAACATAAGTTGCAAGGTCAGTAATAAAATATTATGTATTGAGATGCTTCTCTTTTCTTACAGTGATCAGCCTAAAATCAAAGTGGTTTAGAGAAGCTGCAAATTAGATAGACCTGAAAAGTCATTTTCGAAGTATGTAGCAATACATTCCTCATCCATCTAACACATCCATACATGTTCGTCCAAGTCCTATGCTTGGATAACGCATGTTCTTTGGTACCACTAATGTACTCATTCACTAAACAAGTACTTACTGATGGTTTCCTATGCTCCAGACAGTGTTCTAAGGATTGCAGACAGAGCAGTGAACAAAACATATCATCAATTACCTGGAACTATCACAACCTTGTTAATCAACTATATTCCAGTATAAAATTAAAACTTAAAAAAATGCCATCAATGTATTTTGCCAACAATAATGTCATCTCCCAGAATTTGGTGTGTATTTCTTTCATTGAAATCTTCATTTTTATCTTCTCTTGGTCCTGTATTTTTTAACCTCTAGATCAGGCCAGCTGCTGAACTCATGGGCCGTAGTCAAAGAGTTGATACACAAAGTCCTATCGATTAATGCTTAACATATATACCCTAAGAAAGACAGAATTTTATCCAGAAAGGGAAGCCAATCAGCTGGTCTTTGTAATTTGTGTTGCTAGAAAATTATAGAATTTTCTACCACACTGCATGAATGCTATTCTTAAAACCAAACTGTATAAAAGCTAGTCTTAAAACCCCATATTATCTTGATTATGGAAAATAATCCTTGTACTTATGCAAATAAAAAACCTAAGGCCCAATACTCATTTACTCATTAATTAGTTCTTTGGACAAAACCTACTAAGTGCCAACTGTGTCTCAACCTTTAGTACCAGTTTCCTAAGGATTCTTGAATAACTATTAATATATACACAAAATAGTATCATTCAGGAAGAGAATCCACATTAGCTGAGTGAATTCTGCCTCTATTCTTATACCAGAGAATGTTAAAGAATGTCAGAGGTAATTTCTAATTATAAACAGTTTACAATCTATTTGGAGAGGTAAAATACTACATATGGAACAATTAGTAAAGCCAGTATTAAATATGCCAGTGTTCTATTTCTCAATAAAGTATTATTTGAGCACTTATTGGAAAATCACAATCTAGAAATGCATTGCAAGAACCCTTGTCCAGAAAATGAGGACAATTAAAATGTACAATATGGAGACATGATGCATTGTGTTCTTGGAGATTTGCAAAGTAACAAGGACTAGTAAGGAAAATATTTTTATGAAAGTATCACAGTGAAACAATTCAGAGCAAATACTTACATAAGAGAAGTTCTCATGATAAAACATATACTGTGAAGATGAACAAACAGCTTATCATGACTCTCATGCATTTGGAAAATAAAGTATACATTTGTTAGAACTTCATTGGCTTCATATTTAATCATCTTTCACGATTTTTCTACCCACTAGATCCCTCCTTTTTTTTAAAATATAAATTTATTTATTTTAATTGGAGGTTAATTACTTTACAATATTGTATTGGTTTTGCCATACATCAACATGAATCCGCCACAGGTATACACGTGTTCCCCATCCTGAACCCCTCTCCCTCCCTTTTGATTATAACGAAAAGTAATTCAGAAATGTTCACCTGTTAAGTAGGCCTGGAGGAGTACATGGCCCTTACTTATTTTTCTTTTTTTTTTAATTAAAAAGCAGATCCCTTTTGTAAGGGAATTGAATAGCAATTCTTTTACAATAGATATACATGAGAATGAGGCCCATTTTTTCATTTTATACATTCAAATATTCAAAAAACTTAATTGAACTTTAGTTCTTGGCATTGTTAATTTCATATGAATAGATTTAAATTAACCAATTCTCAAAAGAAGCAAAAAAAAGTTGCAAAGTTTTTTTTTTTAATAGTACAACATTCATATGGCCAAATACAGAAATTAAGAAATTAGCTTTATAGTCAACCAGATGGCATATCAGGTTTTGCCTGGCATAAACTTCATAAGCAAGATACCTAAAACAGTAATCTAGTAAAATAATTTGGAATAAAATACTGGTAACATATTTGGGAAAACCCCAGAGATAAATTTGCTGCATTGAAGAAGGTTATTAAAAAACCTGAAATTATTGAGATGAACCCTGAGCAGCTTGATATTCCAGATATGGGGTTCAGGAAAACTGCATCCTTTTAGTGTTTGTTATCATTCAAACAGCAAAGGCATTCACTTCACCCACAAAGGTCCACACTGTTAAAGCTATGGTTTTTCCAGTAATCATGTATGTATGGCAGGGCTGGACCATAAAGAAGCTGAGCACCAGGATGCTTGGGGCTGGTGCACTGGGATGGCCCAGAGGGATGGTACGGGGAGGAAGGTGGGAGGGGGGTTCAGGATGAGGAACACGTGTACACCCGTGGTGGATTCATGTTGATGCATGGCAAAACAAATACAATATTGTAAAATTTAAAAAAAAAGAAGCTGAGCACCACAGAGTTGAAGCTTTCAGGTTGTGGTGCTGGAGAAGACTCTCAGGAGTCCCCTGAACTGTAAAGAGATCAAACTAGTCAATCCTAAAGGAAATCAACCCTGAATATTCACTGGAAGGACTGACACTGAAGCTGAAGCTCCAATACTTGGGCCACCTAATGAGACGAGCTGACTCACTGGAAAAGACCCTGATTCTCAAAAAGACTGAAGGCAAAAGGAAAAGGGGGTTGCAGAAGATGAAATGGTTAGATAGCATCAATGACTCAATGAACATGAATTTGAGTAAACTCCGGGAGACAGGAAAGGACAGGGAAGCCTGGTGTACTGCAGTCCATGGGGTTGCAAAAAGTCGGGCATGACTTAGCGACTAAAAAGAACAATGAAAATCATCCTTTAGAACAGTTATTCTCAGCTGATCCCTACCCCAACACCACTGAAGACACTCTGCAACACTGGGAGGTATGTTTGCTTGTTAACATTGGAGGAAAGTGATTCCCCTGGACCTAGAGGGGTAAAAGTCAGGATGCTGGTAAACATTTCACAATATACAGGAGAACTCCCACAACAAAAAATTATCTGACCAAGAATGTCAATAATTCTGAGGTTGAGAAACCTTGATATGTATGTGTGCCCAGTTGTGTCCAACTCTTTGCGACCCCATGGACTGTAGCCCCAGGCTCGTCTCTCCATAAAATTCTCCAGACAAGAATTCTGGAGACAGTGCCATTTCCTACTTCAAGGGATCCTCCCGACCCATGTATCAAACCCACCACATCTCTTGAGTCTCCTGCATTAGCAGGTGGTTCTTTACCATTAGCTCCACGACTGAGCGGCTTCCCTTTCACTTTTCACTTTCATGCATTGGAGAAGGAAATGGCAACCCACTCCAGTGTTCTTGCCTGGAGAATCCCAGAGACGGCGGAGCCTGGTGGGCTGCCGTCTCTGGGGTCGCACAGAGTTGGACACAACTGAAGGGACTTAGCAGCAGTAGCAGTAGCAGCCACCTGGGAAGCCACAAGAAACCTTGATATAAAATATTTAAACGGTGATGAAAAGCCAAAAAAAAAAAAGAGTGATCCAAAAGGTTTCAGACCAACTGAACT
The DNA here is from genome assembly GCF_032405125.1 of Capricornis sumatraensis. Lineage (NCBI taxonomy): Eukaryota > Metazoa > Chordata > Mammalia > Artiodactyla > Bovidae > Capricornis > Capricornis sumatraensis. Next base: position 102,712,854 of record NC_091075.1, on the reverse strand, counting down.
TGAGTAAGTCCTCTGACAGGCTCTACTAATATTTTGTTCTCAAGCAGCAATAATCTTACACTTAAAATCAGAAGACTAGACCAAGTCAAGCATGTCTTTTCATAGTCCAAAATTAAATAAAAATTGATGATAAAATTCAATTATAAGCAGGTGCTCTATTTAATCAAACATAGGAATTGCATGCCATAAAATTACGCATCACAATGTACTTGCAAAAATCTATGATTTGATATATGACTGGTTCATCTAGAACACTGTAGTTCATGAACTTTCCTTGGAAATAAATTTGAGTTCCAATAGGATACTTGATGACAACAACAAAATCCTTTTATAGTTATGTGCACATAACCTTTAAAAGATGTGTGCCCCAGATATACTACAATGACTATTATATGTACAAAGGGATTTGCTGTCATTGACAATAACCACCTGAAGAGCAGTGAAGGTGTTATTATGTATTTGACTCAGAAGACCAACACTTGTCTTTACCTTTAATGGTATTAAATAGACAAGTATCAATTGAATATTATGATAGCTGAAATCAACTGAAAAGAACAGCTCTTTATTGCTGTCTGTGCAGAGCAAATGACATAAACATAGACACAATTCATCTCTAATTATAACAATCTAGGACTCATGAATATGCAAAAGACATACAAGCAATATTCATCTGTTTGAATTTTGTTTAACAAACACATAGCACTAACAAGGCACTCTTATAAGAGCTTTGAAAATGTTAATTCATTTAATCCTCTTGAAAATCCTATGAATTAGATGTTATTATAATCCTGATATTTACAGATGAGGAAACGGATACAGAGAGGTAAGTCTCAAACCCAAGTCGTTAGTACCTAATTACACTTTACCTATATTATTGTTACAATTGTCAACTGATCTACCTCGAAATCTTTCTCCTTCCAATCCCTATTCTAAACCATTTTTCTGTAGCATACTTACTGATTAATTTTGCTGCTTAAAAGTCTCCAGGGACACCTGATTTCTTATTGGATTATTATGATTATAAATAAGAAAGTATTTTTAGCACAAACAGCTAATATTTTTTCCTTGCCTTCTGTGTATAAAGTCCCGCATTTAATCACTTTACATGTAACATCTTGTTTAAACCCAGCTGTCATGATATGGAACACAGGGTATACCACAATCTGACCCAAATTTCCACCCCCTTTCTCACTTCTACGCCTTTGTATGGACTGGTTCCTTCTTTTAGTGACTTTCTCTCTCTTTTCTCGCTGGGGAGTCCTATTCTTCAGTCCTTCCAGAGCTAGGTCGTCTGTTCTTGTGTTCGTAATACATCTCACACAGACACTGCTATTGCAACACTGTGTCATACTATATTGCATTGTTCATACACCTGTATCCTTTATCCGTTTGATAAATTCATTCCAGATACATTTATGTTTCTGCCACACAAAAGGTACTAAACAAACGTATTGAATATGTCTCAGGAAATCACCGAAATAAACTGGGTGTTTGTTATCAATGTTGAACAGCAGAAAAAATTCCATATCCACTGTTCTGGTCAAATCAAAAGATTTGGCACACAAGGTAAAATTTCAACAGTCATTCAAAAGAAGAAAAAAAAAAGTAGCAGGTTTTTGAGAGAGTATTTTTGCTTTCAGAGTCATGCTTGGGAAGCAGCATAAGAATGAGGGTATCTAAAAAGCATTAAGTTCCTCTGCCTTGAACAAGAAGAAAACTAAATTATGAAAGAAGAGATGAGTGGGACAGTTCAACACACTCAGGCAAAATTTTCCACATGCAAAACAAGGATTCCTGAGTGGATGAGTTTGGCAATGGGAGACATTCAGAAGAAGAGGGGCTTCTTCAAGCTAGAAATGGCCTTATCATATCTAAACTTCTGTAACATTTTTATGGAAACCCCATGGCTCAGCGCTTAATTTCAGAGACATGGAAGGACCTGTAGTCCACATAGAAAGGGAAGTAAGCTGGAAAGAGAAAAAGCAAACATTGTACATTGATGCATATATATGGAATCTAGAAAAATGGTTTAAGTGATTTATTTGCAGAACTGCAATAGAGACACAGACATACAGGACAATTTATGGACACCAAGGGGGAAGGGAGGCTGGAATGGATTGGGAGATGGGGATTGACATATACACACTGCTGCTGCTCTTGCTCTGCTGTGTCCGACTCCTTGGGACCCCATGGACTGTAGCCCACAAGCCTCCTCTGTCCATGGGATTCTCCAGGCAAGAATACTGGAGTGGGCTGCCGTTTCCTACTCCACATAGATAGACTACTATGCATAACACAGATAGCTAAGGAGAAGCTACTGTGGAGCACAGGGAACCCTACTCAGTGCTCTGTGGTGACTACACGGGAAAGGAATCCAGACAGGGGGGGATCTATGTATATGTATAGCTGATTCGCTTTGCTGTGCAGCAGGAACACACAGCACATTGCAAAGAAACTACACTCCAACAAAAATTAATTTAATAAATAGTTTATTTAAAAAACTTTTAATTTTGCTTTTTTAAATGAATAATATGTAGCTCTCACCTTCCCAAATAGGAAATATGCCCTGCTTATCATACTACTCCATACCCTCGTGCAACATTTGACACATAATGAATGTCCCAAATGGGGCTGCTAATTGAATAGAAATCACAAGTGAAGCCTAGGAGGAGGTAGTGAAAACACGCTGGAGCTAGACTGAATGTCAGAAATGCAAAATTACTTTGAATTCTAAACTATAATGAATTATTAATAAGTGACAGCCTCAGGAAAGACAGCAATGCCCCCTGAAACTCTTCCCACTTCAGCTTTCCATACCATCATGTAACTTACCATTTCTATCACACCTTTCTCTAGCACTCTGAGGGCTATACACACTCCATCGATCTGTCCCGCATCTCCTGAGAGAAGAAAATGTGCTGACCCACAACAGGAGAAGCAGTGAGCGAATTTTAAATAAGACTGAAGAATAAAACCACTGCCTGAACGCCTCAGAAATAAGTTACAAAATAAATGTACAAATGATGTGTAATAATCCTGAAAGTTAAACATCAGCACAAAATAATAGAATTGTTCCATAAGTGTATGTCTAAATAAATGAGCTGAGAGCTATTTATCTTTAAAAATGATGGGAGGATACATTCCCTCATGTATATTTTCTAAATAAGGGACTCATAAATTTATTACTGACAGTTATTTAACAAGAGTGATTAACGTGGCATTTGCACTCAAAATTTCAGTAGCTATCTAAAGCAATCTCCAATAGAATCCTAAGAAAGAGAACAGATAAAAGTGAGTTTGTTAAACAGTTACAATCAGGAAAAAATGTCCTATGACTTGTTCTTCTCTCTTCAATAGGTAGAACTTCTGGTCCTCAGTAGCAGCTTCAAAGTAGGGCCAATAGCATTGGTGTAGGAGAAGGCAATGGCACCCCACTCCAGCACTCTTGCCTGGAAAATCCCATGGATGGAGGAGCCTGGAAGGCTGCAGTCCATGGGGTCGCTGAGGGTCAGACACGACTGAGCAACTTCACTTTCACTTTTCACTTTCATGCATTGGAGAAGGAAATGGCAACCCACTCCAGTGTTCTTGCCTGGAGAATCCCAGGGATGGGGGAGCCTGGTAGGCTGCCATCTATGGGGTCGCAGAGTCAGACACCACTGAAGTGACTTAGCAGCAGCAGCATGCTGAGTGCTACGTTGCTTCAGTCATGTCCGAATCCTTGTGATTCCTATGGACTGTAGCCCTCCAGGCTCCTCTGTCCAAGGGATTCTCCACGTAAGAAGACTGGAGTGGGTTGCCACACCCTCCTCTGGAGGATATTCCTGACCCAGGGATCAAACCCTTGTCTCTGGTGTCTTCTGCCTTGGCAGGTGGGCTCTTTACCACTAGTGCCACCTGAGAAGCCCCATATCATTGGTATCTAACACTTAAAATCATCAAGGTTTCCCCTCCCATAATCTGGTTTCAAGAAAGCTATGTTGAGGTGTGAAAAACAACCCTTTAAAACATAGTTCATTCTCCATTCAGTTCAAGTTAGTGTTCATCAATACAAATTCATCAAAACAAACTCTGAATTCATTAGGTCCATAATCACCGTTTCAAAGGAAGGAAACAGAACCGAGTGTTTAAAAGCCTATTGTGCATTGTGTGTGTGCTCAGTCATGTCCGAGTCTCTGCGCCCCATGGACTGTAGCCCGCAAGTTTCCTCTGTCCATGGAATTTTCCCAGCAAGAATACTGGAGCAGGTTGTCATTTCCTTCTCCAGGGGATCTTCCCCACCCAGGGATTGAACCCGGGTCTTTTGCATCTCCTGCATTGGCAGGTGGATTCTTTACCATAAGCCTCAGAGAAAAGGCACTCCTGCAGGGGTATAAACATTCCTGCAAAAGACCTGATTTTATTTTTCTACCATAAAGGAAGAGTAAAATAAAACGGTGTCTCTCTAAAAACAACAGGAACCCAGAGAATACCCACCATAGCCCTCTAGGAATCCCAGGCTGTGGATCCTTGTATACATGAGGCCAATGCACTAATAGTAAAATATCTACTGGGGTGCTTCTTACCAAGAAAGGTTACAAGTCTGCCCTGATGCAGCAACAGTACATCACCTATTCCCCTGGAAAGCAAACTCTAAAAGACTGACTTCAGTGATTAAATTTAATGAGCTAAAAACATGCAAAGAACCTAGGACAGGACGTGACACAGTAGGAGCATAATAATTAGTATGGCTTATTTATAGAATGAGGAGAGCATGGAAACACACTCTGGTATTCTTGTCTGGAGAAACCCATGGATAGAGGAGCCTGGTGGGCTAGAGTCCAGAGGGTTGCAGAGAGTCAGACACAACTGAAGCGTACTTAGCACGCATTTATAGATAATCCTTGGCTCAAAAAGCTACAGTATACTCTGAAGACTTAACCATGGTTTTTATCTAAAAAATTAATGGCTTTTCATGCTGGCTGTTTTTTTTTTTTTCCAGAACATTTATCAGAATTGTGGAAGCTGATTTTTTTAATGGAAAAGTTAAAACATTTCCTGATTTTTCTGAATGCATCTTAGTGCAGAGAATAAAGCTTGAATCAAATAGAGTTAGATCTAAAAAGTAAGCTAAAAGTATGAATATGACATAAATGTGTAACATGAGCCCAAAGCTTTAACTATATTTTTTAATGCTAATAATACATGGGCATGTAAAAATACTAACAAAAATACAACTATAGGAAAAAGTCCATTTAGATCTTGAATAGTTTACAAACACTACTACAGCTTGGTATCAAAAATGTAGTAATTTGGATATTAATAAAATAGTGGATACAGTATAGATGTAAATGAAATCAAATCAAACTATATTAGGCTGGCGCTAAAAGGTTCAGATCTCATATAGATGGCCTCCATCACAACACAGGAAGGTAAAGACACAGCATTTCATAGGAATCTCAGAGGAAATCAAAATAAATTGACTGAGTTGGACAATCAATAAGCCATCTCCTTGCTTTCCCTTCTCTTCACCCGTCACATTTCTAAGATTTTAAGTCTGCTAACATGTCTTTGTGTGTTTATAAGATATTAAGCCTAAAATACAGAGTCTCAGAACTATCTCACTAAAAGCAGCTCATTGCACACAGGTGTCTGGTGGAGAGGGGCAATCTACCTCAGGTTAAGCTTGGGTACTGTAGCATGAGCTGCACCCTTCCTTCCAAAGGATGAAGAGACCTTTTCTGCTTCATATGAAGGTGCCATGTGAACTTGAGGTGCCCCTGTGCATTGCTACAAATTCATTAATGAGGAACCTGCCACAGTGATTCCAGTATAGTCTTTGGACTAAGCCACACTTGGGTTGAATTCCCAGTGCCATCCCTTACTAAAAGTAAGGCCTTATCCTTAAGCTCTCTCGCCTGTCTCTTACCTGTAAAGTGGGAATAATATCAACCACCATGCCAGGCTGTTGTGAGAGTTGAAGATCCTGAATGGCCATGAAACAGCAATTCTTGTTCATACGTTCAATATGTGATAAAGACACTGCTATGATTAACTCTACAGATCTGCAATAGAAACTAACCAAATTACACTCCTATTCATTAAATGTTACAATATTATAGAGTGCATTAAAATCTTAACCATTAAATGGTTATATCTCACAGAATAATCTTACATATCAAAGAACAGTTATGCCCAAAATATGGATATTAAATATCAAATGCTTAAGATCACTCAAAAACGTGGTAAAAATGTAGTTTTTAACCAAATATTCTAATCCAAAATGAGGGAGGGAGGGAAGTGTCAGGATTCTGCATCAAAATTCCCCAGGTAATTCTGTAATAGACAAACCATATTTAGCCAACCTGTACTACATATAGAGAGTATTGTATCTTTAAATAAGCCTGTGATTATCCAATCTCCAAAAGACTAGCTAGATATACAAATATAAACCAAGAATATCATAAGCAATATTGGTTACTATATTGTAACTATATTGGGTTGTTCGTCCCCACCTCTATACACAAAAGACCAATCATCTATATAATAATTAATCCCATCACAGTATAGTCATGTCACAAATAGGTTTTAGGGTCCACAATATGCATTTATTAGTATGCGTGCTTCCTATAAAATTATAATTCTGAAGTAGGAAAGTCAAAAGAATCAAATTCTTTAAATACTCCATCTCATCTTGTTTAACCAAGAAACTTTCTTCCACAGAGGAGGAAAATAACCTTTCTTCCTTCCAACTCATTTATAAGGCATTTATTCATTTATAAGCTAAGTGACCACAGTTACTACCTATATTTACATATTCTGAGTGATAATTCCACTTAGAAATTTAATACGCTCTTTTAAACATGCTAAAAAAATCCCTAAGATAACATTTTCAACTTTATGCCTTCAGATTGTTCCAAATTACACAATTACCTTTGGCTGACTAAGTGCAAAATTTTCATAATTATGACATTTTCCCACCATTTACCCTTAAGGTAAGAAGAAAAGTGTTTCTGAGTTGTTTTGTATTTTGTCTTTATAAAGTAATTTTGGAATTCTAAAAGATAGAGACAATCTTTTAGACTAGATAGGAAATAACAATTCAGTTTTGGCTTGGTTTGAAAATGTCACTACATCAAAGACAACTCATGCCAAGAGCATCCACAGCCCACACAGAAATTCTAAGGATGAACAGTACTGTGACAGTGGTCAAATTAATGAGTATTTTGAGATATCGCGCTTTATTCCCAATCTTCAGTGTGTTACTATATTGCATCACAAGGAGAGAAACAAACATTACATACATAAACTCAGTACATCCCCCAAATAGTATTTAGTGAGAACCCAAGCAGCTACATAATCAGGGCAAAGCATGGATCTCTGAATTCCAATAATGCATATGATCTGGAAAGACCTTCAACACCTTCATGCAACGGCTACAGAGCAATTCGTGACTCAACTATTAGTCTTGGCTATAACTGCTTTATGAATTAAGATTAAAAAAAAGAATAAATGAAGTTTAGTATCATGAGGAAACATCTCATTCATGTTAACGAGGCTGTCAATAGCACAAATAACAAACATTTATACTTGTTTAAGAAATACTACTACTCTAATCAGACTTTAATTAAGTCACGTCTAAAATTGGTTTGAGTTCATTTGAGACCATAGCAACAGACGGCAATGAGGAGAGGCAATGTGCTCTGGGGCATATATATTCACAAGCTATAATTGTTAGTTATTTTTTTAAATGGGGTATCTAGGAGTCACACACAGTACTTTATTCTAGCTATCCTGAAAAGAAAATGTGACTTAATACATTATTTTCATCTTAGAGTTAATGGTGAAATTAGATGACACATGGGAAAATGTTAGACATACAATAAGCATCCTTAAATAGTAGAGGCTTTCCTTACTGTCTGAGAAAAGAACATGGTCTCCATCTATGTGTGGGCCTTTGTTCCCAGTACTGAATAGCTAACATTATCCGAATACACCGGATACCATTCCACCACGTGAAAGACTGGCAGAGCCACCTGGATGTGTGTCAGCCGCCAAAGGGCCAAATGACCAGTCCATCTGGCATGTGGTCATGTGACCAGCAGTCTATTTACATACACACATCAGACAAGGATATAAAAGCAGCCAATTATTTGAATAAGCAGGAGGAAAGGCAAGTCAAGACAGGGTAAGAGACTCTAGCTCCACATACCTCTTAGGCTGACCCCAAAGGAAAAAGAACATCATGTGACTGTACAATCCCCTTACTCTGTATCCTGTGGAATACTAAAACAGGATCCCAGGACAGCACAGTGTACTACGGCATGCAGGAATTTTGGAGCCAGGGGTCTGAGCTCAAATCCTGGCTGTAAGACCTTGGCTGTATTACCTAAACTCTTTGAGCAGGAGTCTCTACACCTACAAAGCTGGGATAGGACCATCTACTCAGTTAAGTTTTTGTGTTGTTTACAAATAATCCTCATAAAATATTTAGAAAGGTACTTGAGTAAATGAGAATGTGAATAAATGGTGAGGAAGGCGTGAAGGGAGAGACAGAGAGTAGTGGATAATAACACGTTGCCTGTATCAACCATCACCACGGACTTCAGTTCTGCTGCTGCTGATACTTGGAGAAGGAAATGGCACTCCACTCCAGTGTTCTTGCCTGGAGAATCCTGGGGACGGCGGAGCCTGGTGGGCTGCCGTCTATGGGGTCGCACAGAGTCGGACACGACTGAAGCGACTTAGCAGTAGCAGCAGCTGCTGATATTACTTCTACTACTACTAATGCCACACCAACACTTATAATTATACAATATTACAGAGAGCATGTTGTGAACTAAAACAATTTACAGCAATCTAAGTATGTGATATTTTGGAGTTTTATTAGCTGAGTTTATGACTTAAACCAAAACACAAACAAAAAAAGAAAAAAGATCCAGGATGTCAGTCAAAGGCTAAAGCTATCAAATTATTAAACCCCCATTCTCTAAATCATTGACATGTCTGATGTTTGTTTTATAGAGTCTGACAGCTCAGACAGTAAAGACTCTGCCCACAGTATAGGAGACCTGGACTCAATCCCTGGCTTGCGGAGATTGCCCTGGAAAAGGGAATGGCTACCCACTCCAGTATTCTTGCCTGGAGAATCCCTTGGACAGAGGAGCCTAGCAGGCTATGGTCCATGGGGTCTCAAAGAGTTGGACAGGACTGTGACTAACACTAACCCTTGTAGAATCTTCTGAGAAGTTTAAAGAAAATATGAAACAATATTTACCCTAAGGTATTATAATCTTTTCCCCACTACTCCAACATACTGTCTACTTGAGTAACTGTCATCTACCCAAGTATTTTCTAAGTACGCCATACCTTCTTGCCAACGTCATTGGTCGAATCATTAATCTTGTCTAACATTCCTTTTTGCCAAAATTTGCCCATTCAGGTCCAATCAATGATAACCATGCCTCTATCCTCAAGATTTCCTGCACCAAGCATTTCACATGTTCAACTGACTACCCTCTGAATCAACACTGGTAAAACTGAGCACTGCATGACTTGGGAAGAGGGGAGGGATAAATTGGGAGATTAGGATTAACACATATAAACTACTAAATATAAAATAGATAACTAGTAAAGACCTACTGTATAGTACAGGGAACTCTACTCAATAATCCGTAATGTCCTATATGGGAAAAGAAACTAAAAAAGAGTGGGTATATGTGTACATATAACTGATTCACTTTGCTTTACAGCAGAAATTAATACAACACTGTAAATCAACTATAATAAATGCTTATAAGATAAAAGTGACCTGAAAGTGAAAGTGTTAGTCACTCAGTCATGTCCAGTTCTTTGCCACCCCATGGACTGTAGCTTGCCAGGCTTCTCTGTCCATGGCATTTTCCAGGCAAGAATACTGGAGTGGGTATCCATTCCCTTCTCCAGAAGATCGTTCTGATCCAAGAATCAAACCTGGGTCTCCTGCATTGCAGGTAGATTCTTAGTTCAATACCTTGTATATAAGAGAAAAGTCAGAGGCATTTTAGTGTAAATTAGAAGATGGGATGTGGAATATGTTTATATTTGCAAATAGTTACCACTGATTGAGAATTCACTGTGGTTTTATTAATGCAATAATTAAGCATTATTGCAGGCTTGTGACAGAACTGGCATTCTCAGAGGGAACATTCTTTATGCTCATCCTCTTTGTTAAGGATCTCCTATATTAAAGGAAATCAAAAGAGACAGATAAGGTAGCTCAGTTTTGACATTTTCTGTGTTCCCTGAGAAAATGCTATTGTAATCTAAGGAATTCATCAATGTCTCTACTGATTTATCCCCATCTCTCCTCCTTCACCTGGGTTCTCAGATTTATGGATCATTTGAAAAGTCCTTGACAGTCTTTTCACCCTTTGTATCACAAAACTGCATAAATCTTACCTGTTTTCCTACATTCAATGTAGGTATTAAACCCCTTTTTTACCTACTGTTTGTCTTGTTTGGCTAGTTTAATGGTGAGAAAGAAGGCCAAAGATTTTTTTGAAGCCATAAGTCATTGAGTATAAAGGAGGAGTGTGCCAATGGCTTCATCTTACTAGGTAAGCATGTTTCTAAAGAAGACAACAGTTGATGGATATGAAAAGTGTAAAAGTGACTTAAAAAAAATCACCTCCACAAAAACATTTTTGCAAGATGGAATGTAGAAAATGATGTAGGAAAACATTTGACAGCAAACCACAGACAGGGAGGGCTTTGAAGACAGACACAAAGCATTCTTTCATTTCTTCATTCTCTCTTTAATCAACAAGACTAAGAGACTGCCAGTCCCAGTAAAGAATTCAGTGGAAGGAAGGATGGAAACCTATCTAACACATGACTATAAAGTGCCTTGATCCTAGAGTCAGCTTATGAGAGTGGTATTCCTTCAAAGACAAGAACATTCAGAGCCTCGAATAATCTAATTGCTGCCTTGAAAAGGCTTCCAGGCTGACTCAGTTGCTCTGAGAAAGGCAACTAAAATGGACTTTAAAATCTTCTTAAGGTCTTTTGTCATATGTACGTCCTGTTTCTCCAACAAAGTTGTAAACCATGTCGCCCTCACTCCCAACTTTTCATGATTAATAATTGATAATTGAAATAATTTTCTGATTTACTTGGGAAACAGTGAATCAAAGCTAGGCATGACACAGTGCCAGACATCATGAGAAAATAATTAGCCACGTGGAGAGAACCAGACAATACTGGGTTCAAAATCAACCTTGGAAACGAGCATAACCTCCCCAAGCCTTCATTTCCTCCCTGGGAAAGCGAGGGTGGGTTTAAAAATAAGTATACAGAAAAATGGCACTCAGCTGGCATTCAGTGCCTATTAATACATGGCATTAAAGGGGATTGAGGAATAAACCAAGATCACTATTTTCCATGTATTTAGAATCTAGGAAGCCATATAAAACAGGTGACAAATTTTTATAAAATGTCATCTAATTGGTACCCCTGGGAACAAGTTATTCTTCATAGCCAATTTACCTGGTTGGCTATGAATATTATGCCTAAAGACCTTTTAAAAATTATTTGAATCAGAAATATTTCTAAAAATATTTATTTCTTTGCTTTTTCTCCATGATATCCTGTAAATCATTTGATATTTTCATAACTGTTTATCACTTTTATGAACATCAGTTAAGGGCACTTTAACGTTTCTTTGTTCTACCTTCAATGGACTTAGAGTGTTACTATGTTGAGGATTTCTGTGCAACATTTTTAGAAAGCCTTTTGTCCTTTCATCAAATGTCACTTTTTAAAGCTGTCAAAATTCTCACCTTTAATATTGCTTCTGCCTTCTAATTTACTGCTTCAAAACAGGGAAGAATGTCACTGAGGAAGGTAAGACTATTCCTTTATTTTGGATAAATTTAATGTATTCATTTAAAATTATAAAGACACATCAGCCCTATGAGTAAGAAATAATTTTAGAACTGACTAATTAAATAATAATGGAGAAGGAAATGGCAACCCACTCCAGTGTGTTTGCCTGGAAATCCCATGGACAGAGGAGCCTGGTGAGCCAAGGCCCATGGGGTTTCAAAGAGTTGGACACGACTGAGCGACTAAACAATGAAATAATACAAAACAAATAATAATACACAGCTTTTCAACCTAAAGTTTAAAATATCAGCCTGATAAAACACAAATAATATTAAAAATTTAATAAACTGGACGAGCATTGCAGTATGATTGATGAAGAGTAATACCTTTACATGCAAATTCATATAAATCAATAAGAGAACACTGAAATAAAACCAAGATGGAAAGTAAGTCACAAAAGAGAAATGATAACTAGTGAATGAACATAAAGGAAAATGTTTAACCTTTTTAACATTCTCAGCTTAGTTCAGTTCAGCCGCTCAGTCGTGTCCGACTCACTGTGACCCTATGGACTGTAGCACACCAGGCTTGCCTGTCCATCACCAGCTCCTGGAGCTGGCTCAAACTCACGTCTATCGAGTCAGTGATGCCATCCAACCATCTTATCTTCTGTCATCCCCTCCTTCTCCTGCCTTCAATCTTTTCCAGCATCAGGGTCTTTTCCAAGGAGTCAGTTCACATCAGGTGGCCGAAGTGTTGGAATTTCAGCTTCAGCATCAGTCCTTTCAATGAATATTCAGGACTGATTTCCTTTAGGATTTTAACGATCTAAGAAATGCAAATTAGCCTTTTATCTATAAAGTAATGACTTTAAATTTTAAAATTCTAAATATTGTGACAACTGTCTAATGGTTATTCTATTTTTAGAAAGCAATTTTGCCATCTGCACAAGGAAAACTATAATGGCCACAACTGTATAACATTTGAAAAAGCTGTATGGGCAAGAGACTACTCATTGGAAAAGACCTTGATGCTGGGAAGGACTGAGGGCAGGAGGAGAAGAGGGTGAAAGAGGATGAGACGGTTGGACGGCATCACTAACTCAATGGATGTGAGTTTGAGCAAGCTCTGGGAGGGGGTGATGGACAGAGAAGCCTGGAGTGCTGCAGTCCATGGAGTCACAAAGAGTTGGAAATGGCTGAGAGACTGAACAATAACAATATAGGCAAAGATAACATGATAATGATACATTTGCTGCTAAAACTGAAGGAAAAATCCTAGTTGTCCAAAAATAAGGAATAGGAGAAGGAAATCTGTTTTATTAAGTCAAATATAGTTAGGTGGTGGTGAATGACCTAAACCTGCTAAAAAATACAGGCTGAAATAGACTGTGAAGCTTCTAGGTTTAAAAGAGTGAGGTACTGGCTCATGTATAGACACAAGACTAACGGAGCAGAACAGAAAATTCAGAAACAGACCCAAGTAGCATGGAAATGGGTTACATGATAAAAGTGTCATCTCAAATTACTGGAGAAAAGAATGGGTTTTTTAATTAATTAGTTTATTTATTTATTTTTTTACTTTACAATACTGTATTGGTTTTGCCATACATTGACATGAATCCACCACAGGTGTACATGAGTTCCCAACCCTGACATTTCTCCAAAGAAGACATACGGATGGCTAACAAACACATGAAAAGATGCTCAATATCACTCATTATCAGAGAAATGCAAATCATGACCACAATGAGGTACCACTTCACACCAGTCAGAATGGCTGCGATCCAAAAGTCTATAAACAATAAATGCTGGACAGGGTGTGTATACCTCACACCTCTTACACTGTTGGTGGGAATGCAAACTAGTACAGCCACTAAGGAGAACAGTGTGGAGATTCCTTAAAAAACTGCGAATAGAACTGCCTTATGACCCAGCAATCCCACTGCTGGGCATACACACCGAGGAAACCAGAATTGAAAGAGACACGTGTACCCCAGTGTTCATCGCAGCACTGTTTATTTATTTTACTTTACAATATTGTACTGGTTTTGCCATACATCAACGTGAATCTGCCACGGGGGTACACGTGTTCCCAATCCTGAACCCCCCTCCTACCTCCCTCCCCATACCATCCCTCTGGGTCATCCCAGTGCACCAGCCCCAAGCATCCTGTATTCTGCATCCAACCTAGACTGGCGATTTGTTTCTTATATGATATTATACATGTTTCAGTGCCATTCTCCCAAATCATCCTGGCCCTCTGCCTCTTCGTATGCGAGACAGCAAAAGAGACACAGATGTAAAGAATGGATTTTTTAAAATACTGGCGTTTGGGAACCTGGATAACTATATATAAAAAAAAAAAACAAACCCATAAAAGTAGATTTTACCTCACACCATATACCAAGGTAATCTCCAAGAGCAATAGATACATAAATGTCAAAATAAAACAAAACTAAATAAAAAGAACAACAAAAAAAATCAAAATCATACAAGTACTAGAAGAAGGCATAGGTATAGAGAAAGTTTAGGTTTTACTTAAAGTCCAGATCAAATCAAAGTTTGACAAATTAAATAATATAAAATTAAGGGAAGAAATCCTCTGCATGATTTTCTTAAAAAGCAAAGTCAAAAGACTAATGACAGAGAAAATATTTACAGTGTGTATCACAAAGACTAAATCCATGAAAGCTCTTGGAAATTAAGGAATGGCAAAAACAAAATCCCAGTAGAAAAAAATACAAAAATACAAAGTTTATCCAAATATGATATATAAATTTCCTGGCTTACGAAAACAAGGAAAGATGGGATTTCCCAAATAAGAGAAATTCAAATTATAATTATGCATATAGGACAGACAAAAGTGCTGTTTGACAGACAGCACACTCCACTGGCAAAGCCAAGCAGAAATAGACATTGTTAGTTATTGATGTACGAGTGCAACATTGTATAACCGTACGGATAGGAATATGGCAACATCTTTTAAAAACTACACTGCATTCACCCTTTGACCAAGCAATACTATTAATACTTCTTAAATTTTACCCTAAAAATAAACCTCTAAAATTATGAAATAACTTGTGCTCATTGTTTCCACCACACAACAACATGAATCATCAAAGTCACACTAGCTGCATAAACTTATTTGGTTAAATATCTTATTTTGAGCCTCTGATCTCGTTTGACTAAAAGAGGGATTTTCTGCTTTTACTTTTTTTTTTTAACTATGCCGATAAACACCAGGGGAGAAGGCAATGGCACCCCACTCCAGTACTCTTGCCTGGAAAATCCCATGGACGGAGGAGCCTGGAAGGCTGCAGTCCATGGGGTCGCTGAGGGTCGGACACGACTGAGCGACTTCACTTTCACTTTTCACTTTCATGCATTGGAGAAGGAAATGGCAACCCACTCCAGTGTTCTTGCCTGGAGAATCCCAGGGACGGCAGAGCCTGCTGGGCTGCCGTCTGTGGGGTCGCACAGAGTCGGACATGACTGAAGTGACTTAGTAGTAGTAGTAGTATAAACACCAGGGTTTGGCATTATTTGGAGACGGGGGAGACAATATATTTTACTATTAATTAAATTTCCTTCATGGTTACTGATTAATCATAATTTTCATTTTTTCCAGGCTAGGTTAATAACCTATGTTTTGCTAGAAAATTACCCATATCGTCTAAAATGCTAAACTGATTGCTACACTATCGTCATGCAACTCTTCTATGAACTTTAAAGTCTCTTTTGTATTTGTAACTTTAATTCATCTTCATTCCCAATGTGATTGCTTTGTGCTGTCTCCTTTTTTCTCATTTTCCTATCTCTGGATGGCAGTTTCTCCTGCAGTAGCCTGCAAGTGACTTTATGCCACAGTTAAATCCTCCTGTGGAAAAGGATATGAGAAGGCATTTGAAAGAGAAGTAAAAAGTCAAACTACCTGAATGAGGATGCTCCTCCTAACACAGAGAGACGAGGTGACATGATGTAGAAAAAAATAAGAGTTCAGTTATTTGAATAGATATATCTGCAGCACAGTCTATTGAAGTCACCCTCTATAAATTAGCCTCTGTGAATATGAAAAGAATAATATAATAGTACCTTTGTGAACCATCTAACTCCATAATTTATTTTGCACATTCATATTCATAAAGTGTTACTGATGTGAGAATTTTAGACAATATAAATCTTATGTAATAACTGAGTCACTTGCATAAGCAAAGATAAAATTGTAGATGATACTTAGTATGCTGCTACAAAGGCAATCCAAATATGCATCTCATTCTTAAGCTTACTAAGAAATAAATGGATGATCTATTGTAGAAGTGTTGGAGATGTGGTTAGTTACTGAAAGTGTAAAAGGAGATCAATACATCAAGGAACAAATACACAAAAAAGGAAAGAGCATACACTATGTGTACAGAATTATGTTGACAGGGAAGAATTTGAGTCATTATAGAATACAGTCTGCAGGAATGACATTAAAATAAACCACTTCACAAAGACTTTCAATAAGACTGATGAGAAGCTAATTTCCAGAGACAGAGAAGAGGAATGCAGATTTTTAATAAGAGCAAACATTGAGATGAAGTCAACATACACACTTTAGGAGCCTGTCATGACAGTTCTCCAGGTAGAGCAAGTAAGACACTTTAACTGCGACTTAGATCAAACCTCTAAGATAAACACCAAAATTACAGACAAACCAGAATCAGGCAGTCTGAAGAGTGGAGAAAAAAATCTATCACAATAGGAAAAAGTCATGGGGAAATAAAATCAAGCAGTAGATAAGAAAATATTTCATAGTATCAGATACAGTGGACATTTATTACATATTCTAGGAGTCAAATATCAGCTATTCCTTTGAGAAATTACCCTCCATGTCGCTGACTATGAGTCCCACTCCACTGCCTAAAAAGTACATAGATTCTAGTGAGCTGAGTTAACCAGAGCCTATTGAGGAGACTGATCAATATTGTACTAGGAGAAGAGAACTTGTTTCTTTTCTTATTATCATGCTGTAGTGATTTGAACAAGGTCTTCCTGCAGAAGGTTCCCTCACTGGAAGAGAACATAGCCTCAGTGAAATAAGCCATCACCACACAGAGAAAGAAGGTAAATGGAGATAATCCTGACATTTGTCAACCCCGAGCTTAGGTTAGCCCTAAAGTGAGCTACACACTAACCCTCCCTACAGTTGCTTATATGAGGAATAAATTCCTCTTCACATTAAAACTATTTCACACTGGTTTTCTATCTGTAGTAGACAAAGACTCATGACTAAGAGATCAACACACGTGAACAATGAAGTTATTTTTTAAAAAAAGAAAGAAAAAGAGACTGGACAGAATTGAAAATTGAACGAAAGTTAATGTTTCTTTTTAAATGTGGTGTGCTATGACTTCCAAAACTTACTGTTTTTGTAAGTGGGATACAAATTATGGTTAGCAGACAGGAAAGGGTATATTGGTAGTCCCAGAAGCCAAAATGAACACTAAAAGTAGGAATCCCCATGTGGTCAAACATGGAGGAAAGAGAAAAAAGATTCACGTTTCTTCCAGGGGCTGATTTTGCTCAAGAATTCCTGTTTCCCTTTTATTCAAGTAGTCCACTGGAGGTTTGTTGGCAACTTCTAAGTGACAGTTCCAAATAAACCTCTTTCCTAGTCCTCATTTGGAGTTAAACAGCAAATTGCCTGTAGATGGTGATTTCTCAAGATGGCAAGTCACCTCTTGACTGAGATGTTCTGGTGAGCAAGGGAAGGTCCGGTAGCTATTACCCTTCTTTGTGTATACAGCAGGAGAGACACAGAAGAAGTGCCCAAGATCCATAAAGCAGAGACAAATTCAAAATAAGAGGCAGGAAACACAACCCATGGCCAAACATTCATCAAGATAGCTCACGCACCTATCTTGGAGAGCATGCTCAAAACCCTTCTAGGGACATTGTCCTCTGGAGTATGAACAATTGATGGAGTACTAATTTTAGTTAGCCTCTAATTTATTTGAAAGTCTTTTGGACCATGAGGAGTAATTCAACCTCTTTCAGTCTCTCTTAATTCTTTATCCAAGAGTGGTTCATTGTTATCATACAATAGCCAGTATTCTTAGTTCTGTATTTGTTGCATGTAAATCAAATAAGCTTCATCTTAAAAAGAAAAACTGTTTTGCAACAAGTTACAGAGAAATCTGACTCAGGCTCTTAAAATTCAATTCCTTTCATCAGTTATGATCCACAGTGCTAAGTTATCTAGGGATCCCCTACACTTCTAAACGATCCCAAAAGATATGGTAAATTAACTCCTTAGCTCCAGTTGGCAAACCTTTAGTAAAATATAGCAACCTCAACCACTCCATAGATGACTATTTTTAAAGCATTTTCATCATCAACAGTACACTAATTATAATGACCCCAAGTGACTGCAATTTAATTATACTGACCCAAAGTAACAAATTTAACACTCAATAAGCAAATGGATCAGGTACTAAGTTAGGATGTCTCTCACAACAACAGCAATAAACATAAGCTAAATAATAACCACAAGTATAGCTAATATTTACTTAAACTTACCATGTGCCAGACATTTTGCTTAGCATTATCTCATTTATTTCATACAATACAGCACTATGAGGTAGGAACAACATGTAATCACCTACATGTTACAGTTGAGGCTCAGTGAAGCTAAGTAGTTTGCCAAAGTTCACACGATTAATTGATGGAATAATGAGATGAGAACCCAGACCTTCTGATATAGATTAAATTGTGCTTTCCTCTCAAAAAGGCACATCAAAGTCCTACCCCCCACTACCTCAGAACATGACTTTATTTGGAAATATGGTTGCTGCTGCTATAATGAGTTATGATGAAGTCATACTGCAGTATTGTGGTTCTCGATCCAACATGATGGTGTCTTTATAAGAAGATGGCCAGGACTATACGGAGACACAGAGAGAACACATGTGTCAATAAAGGAAGAGATTAAAGTGATGCAGCTACAACCCAAGGGACACCAATACTGCGGGGAAGCCACCAGTAGCTGGGATATGGCAAAGGAGGATTCTGCTACAGATTTCAGAGAGGGCATGGCTGTGCTAACACCTTCATTCCAGACTCCTAGCTTCCAGAAGTATGAGCAAATAAATTTCTGTTGTTTTAAACTACCCAGTCTATGGTACTTTGTTACAACAGACTTAAACACCTAATATGATCCGTGAATCTGCTTCTGTTTTGTAAATAAGTTCATCTGTATCATTTTATTAGATTCTACATATAAGTGATATCATATGATATTTCTCTTTCTCTGACTTACTTAGTATGATAACCTCTTGTGTGCTTAGTCGCTCAGTTTATGTCTGATTCTGTGACCCACAGGACTATAGACCACCATGCTCCGCTGTCCGTGGGATTTTCCAGGCAAGAATACTGGAGTGGGTTGCCATTTCCTTCTCCAGGAGATCTTCCCAACCCAGGGATCAAGCTGGAATCTTCTGTTTCTCCTGCACTGAAGGCAGATTCTTCACTCGCTGAGCCACTGGGGAAGCCTTACGATAACCTCTAGGTGTATCCATGCTGCTGCACATGGCATTATTTTATTCCTTTCTTTTATGGTTGACCAATATTCCATTGTGTATAGGAAACACAAATTCTTTATGAAATTTACCAAAGGGGAAATACAGGGGGAAGTGATAAATTCAGAGATTGGGATTAACATATACACACTATTATACTACACATAAGATGGATAACTAGTAAGAACCTACTGTATAGCACAGGGAACTCTACTCAATATTATGTAGTAACCCATATGGGAAAAGAATATGAAAAAAATGGATATATGTATATGTACAACTGATTGACTTTGCTGTACACCTAAAATTAATGCAACATTGTAAATCAACTATGCTGCTGCTACTGCTGCTGCTACTAAGTCGCTTCAGTCTATTCCAATATTTTTTTAAAACTAATTTTGATATCTATTATTATATATAGTATATTTTGAGTTTGTAGTTGTAACTCTAAAGCCTTCAGAGTGCCAAGTTTCATTATCATATCAGCTTGAAGTCTTTGCAGGATGATTTAACAAAAAAACATTGAATTACATGTAAAATACATAAATTTTTTCAATTTTATTAAATTATAGCTGCATTAAAATCTACATAGACAGGTCTTTCTTTTAATCAGAATCCCCATTCTCTCCATTAGCTTTGGTAAACATAGCTTTTAATAACTTATTTTTAAATATTTTATAAAATAGCTTCACTCTACTCTTTTAACTTATTGGAATAGCCAACATCTATCCTGAAGCAATTCTCATCTTCAAAAAGGATTCTTTGTCTTTTGGGGGGGGATATTAGGCTTTTATTTGAATTACCACACTCTAAGAACTCATCTAGAAAAGAAAAAAAAACAGACAGTCAGGCAAACAAGACAAGTCTATACAATACATGGATTCTACACAGCCAATACTTTTCTGGAAAAAAGACATGGGTTTTCCTTGCAAAAGAAAAAGAAATGGTAGAATAGAGACTCAAAGGAGAGAGAGGAAAGATATAGTGAGTCTACAGTGTCACGGAAGTGGCAGAGAATGAGATGGACACAATAGCTAGGCAGAGGAGGAAAAATGAGCCTGAAGATAGGAAAGGAGGCATGATGCAGGAACCTAAAAAGGAGCCTGGGAGAAAGAGAGAGAGGAGGGGAGGCGCAGCAGGAGAATGGAGGGCCGAACATGAACTGGATGCCCCGGAAGCTTTGAACTCTCCTCTTTGTCCACTGATACTCAAGGAAGACATTGTCTTCAGGGTCCTAGAGCCAGCTGAAACTGAAAGAAATACACACATTCCATGGCACTTTTTCATAATGATAAGTATCCAGTCAGAAACCCAAAGGAGGAAAATATTCTTATAAACTGTCATTTTTTTAATACCTTGGCAAGGTCTTTTCTCTGAAACAAAAGAGCAGTGTACATTCCTATCACTTTATTTTGAAGAGGCCCTTTTAAGAGCTGCCGTGTCACATGCAATATTTGATCACCATCAAAGCCCAAGTTTTCTAGTGCCAAGAGCCAGTGTGTTGTGGTTTGATCTTTGAAAAATATTTCTGGATAGTCAGATTAAGGGCCATAAATATGGAGCCACAGCTTGTCACCATTCTATCTTTGTGCTCTTAGAATGTATTTATTAGGGAGGGGGCTTTACCAAAAAAACTGTGCCAATAAAAGATACAATTATAGCAGCTCATAATACAAAAGCAGCACTTTAATGGGTTATATTTGATTTATAAAAATACATAATAATTAATATATTTACTATCTATATCATTTAAAATTTCATGAAAATCCTGAGTTCAAAGTGAAAAACAAAACAAAACAAAACAAAAACAACCTCACCTTTTAATATAATCAGACCTGGAAAAACATCAAGAAAAAGGATGTCATCAGAATTACAGCTGCAGGTTCCAAACCAGGTTTTTATTATGCTTTAAGAATAAACACGCTACCAGGTTAGAGGAGATGAGTCTTTCAAAATACAGGGATAAAGAAAGATTTCCTGAAAGCAAAAGTGTTCTGCAGGTACTGCTTCAACTTTCTGTGCTAAAGCATATTTCTCTATTTAATACACTGATAATTTTGTCATCCTCTGTAACACACTGCATGTTTTTAAATGTGTGCGTGATTTTTTTATAATCTAGACATCCCTTTTTCTTGCAGTTTTTTAAAACGCAATTACGATTTCTCCAGTGAGGACGCATACATGAAAGATAATACCAGAAAGTCATATTTTATTTGTCGTTGTTCAGGCGCTCAGTCCTGTCCGGCTCTTTGCGACCCCCGTGGACTGCAGCAAGCCAGGCCTCCCTGCCCTTCACCATCTCTAGGAGTTTGCTCAAACTCATGTCCATCGAGTCGGTGATGCCATCCAACCATCTCATCCTCTGTCATCCCCTTCTCCTCCTGGCCTCAATCTTTCCCAGCATCAGGGTCTTTTCCAGTGAGTCAGCTCTTCACATCAGGTGGCCAAAGTATTGAAGCTTTCGTTTCAGCATCAGTCAAATTTTAACAAATGAAGAAAATCAATTGTAGCCAGAGTTCTCTAAAACTGAAGACAATGGAGTGATCATTCAGTGCTGGAACAGACTGGAGGAAGCTTTCATAGAAGGAAAGGACAGAAGCCAGCCCTGACAAGAGTCAGACAAGGAGAGAGAAGGGAACTCCAGGCAGGGAAAGGAGCAGTGGAATGCGAGAGGATGAAAGAAAAAACAGTCGATGGGGAAGAACAGACAGAGAAATAAGGTTGCCTGGGTCAATTCGAACTGGAAAGTCCCATCAAGAGGAGACCAATTCGTGGACAGAAGAGAGACATGAAGACTGAACTGGCATGGTATCAAAGATGGACTTACTTGTAGCAAAGGCCAAAGATAAATAGGCTAAACTGTTGCAAAACAATAGCAATAACCCAGGTATCAAATGGTGAGGGCCTAGGGAAGAGTCACAACAGTGGGAACGGAAGGAAAGAATATTAACCTGGACACATTATCAGAGCTTGGAGAGAGTGCTGGAGTTTTATCTTTAGGATCTGTATTGCGTTTCTCTTGTGGCTGGCAGTGACAAAATTTTTCTAAGTCATTTAGCCTTAGGTCACATACTTAGGAATCAGTGAGAGAAACATTCTTTCTTTCCCCAAGCTTCACTGAGGTAAAATTGACAAAATTATAAGATACTGAAAGTGTACATCCCAGAGAAACACTCCTTGAAGGCCATAATGTATGAATGGAAGATCAGCCCTGTAACCTTAGAAATAAACCACTGAGTTCTACATATGTTTCTCTGAGGATAGCACTGCCTATTTTTAAAGTTAGCATTTTTAATGCACCATTTCCTTAATAATGACCTTATCCTTGTCACTTCCAAATTATCTCCTTTGGGTATATTTGATTCAGAATTCCAGAAAATATTTTTCATTTGTTTGTTTTCCCCAACTGCTTTACATTAGAGAACCTGTATGAGCCATGTGAAAGTATATTTTACTGAGATATGCTTTCTCTACAGTGGAAAAACTCAATCCTCAGGGCATATATCCAGAAACCTCAAAAATCTGCATCAATGTCAGCTACTTAGCAATAGCAAAAAAATTAGTAATGCTGAAAAGACAGAAGAGATGTGAAAATGTTAAAAGGTTCATGGATTTGCACAAATCAGTTTTCTTCATCAGTAAAGACTTCAAGCTTCTTCTCAAAGTTTAATCAGAATTTAAAGATTCTTCTAATTAGAGTGGTTATCTGAAATTTCAGGTAGATGGAAAATAGATATACAAACAGTGGCAAGGATAGGGACCTCCCATTCATTCTTTGACTCATTTATTAAGTAATTACTTATTGAATATTTCTATGCAATAAGTTCAAAGATGAATAAGAACCTGGTGCAAAGACCAAGAGGGGTTCAATAGGGTAGGGGTGGTAGGGAAGCTCAAGAGGGAGGGATATCTGTATGTGTGCTCAGTCGCTCAGTCATGTCTGACTCTTTGCAACCCCATGGAACGTATATATATATATATATATATATATATATATATATATATATATATGTGGCTAATTTGCATCACTGTATGGCAGAAACCAACTCAATATTGTAAAGCAATTATCCTCCAGTTAAAAATTTTAAAAAAGAAACTCTCTAAAGCTGAATAAAGTGAAATCTTGGATTTTTATAGTTCATCATGGTTTATCTAGTCCATTCACTTACTATGTGAACACTTCTAACAACCTTGGGAAACAGGAACCATTTATATATCTTTAGATCAGAATATGGAACTATAAAAGTGTGTTGCTACCCAAATCTCATAATGCTCATACCCATCACTATTTCTTTGCTTATTTTCTTTCTTCTTAGGAGGATGCGCTCATCTATTCATTCAAATATTGATATATCAGTCATAAATATAACCAAACACCAGCTATGTCCACCAAAGTCTTTAGGTTGGGAAAGGTGAGATAAATAGAATCTCTGTCCTCAAGGAGTTCACATCTTAGTGAGTAAAGAGGCAGGTAAGTTCCAGAAAACTGATCAGAGACCCAAAGTGTGCCTGCATGTGCATGCTCAGATCAGTTCAGTTCAGTCGCTCAGTTGTGTCTCTTTGTGACCCCATGGACTGCAGGATGCCAGGCTTCCCTGTCCATCACCAACTCCTGGAGTTTACTCAAACTCATGTCCATTGAGTCGGTGATGCCATCCAACCATCTCATCCTCTGCCGTCCCCTTCTCCTCCTGCCTTCAATCTTTCCCAGCATCAGGGTCTTTTGAAATGAATCAGCTCTTCTCATAAGCTGGCCAAAGTATTGGAGTTTCAGCTCCAACATCAGTCCTTCCAATGAATATTCGGGGCTGATATCCTTTATGATGAACTGGTTGGATCTCCTTGCAGTCCAAGGGACTTTTAAATGTCTTCTCCAACACCACAGTTCAAAAGCATCAATTCTTTGGCACTGAGCTTTCTTCACAATCCAACTCTCACATCCACATGTGACTACTGGAAAAACCATAACTTAGACTAGACAGACCTTTGTTGGCAAAGTAATGTCTTTGCTTTTTAATATGCTGTCTAGTTTGGTCATAACTTTTCTTCTAAGGCACAAGTGTCTTTTAATTTCATGGCTGCAATCACCATCTGCAGTGATCTTTGGGCCCAAGAAAATAAATTCTGTCACTTTTTCCACTGTTTGCCCTTTTGTTTGCCATGAAGTGATGGGACCATATGCATGATCTAAGTTTTCTGAATGTTGAGCTTTAAGCCAACTTTTTCACTCTCCTCTTTCACTTTCATCAAGAGGCTCTTTAGTTCTTTGTTTTCTGCCATAAATGTGGTGTCAGCTGCATATCTGAGGTTATTGATATTTCTCCCAGCAATCTTGATTCCAGCTTGTGCTTCATTCAGTCCAGCGTTTCTCATGATGTACCTTGCATATAAGTTAAATAAGCAGGGTGACAATATACAGCCTTGATATACTCCTTACCCAATTTGGAATCAGTCTGTTGTTGCATGTTCAGTTCTAACTGTTGCTTCTTGACTGGCATACAGATATCTCAGGAGGCAGGTCAGGTGGTCTGGTATTCCCATGTCTTTCAGAATTTTCCACAATTTGTTATGATCCACACAGTCAAAGGCTTTGGCATAGTCAATAAAGCAGGAGTAGATATTTTTCTGGAACTCTCTTGCTTTTTCAATGATCCGATGGATGTTGGCAATTTGACCTCTGGTTCCTCTGGCTTTTCTAAATTCAATTTGAATATATGGAAGTTTACAGTTAACGTACTATTGAAGCCTGGCTTGGATTATTTTGAGAATTACTTTGCTGGCATGTGAGATGACTGCAATTGTGCAGTAGTTTTACCATTGCTTAGTATTGACTTTCTTTGGGATGGAATGAAAACTGACATTTTCCAGTCCTGTGGCCACTGATGAGTTTTCCAAATTGGCTGGCATATTCAGTGCAGCACTTTCACAGCATCATCTTTTAGGATGTGAAATAGCTCAACTGGAATCCCATCATCTCCCCCAGCTTTGTTTGTAGTGATGCTTCCTAAGGCCCACTTGACTTCATATTTCAAGATGTCTGGCTCTAGGTGAGTGATCACACCATTGTGATTATCTGGGTCGTGAAGATCATTTTTGTACAGTTCTTCTGTGTATTCTTGCCACCTCTTCTTAATACCTTCTGCTTCTGTTAGGTCCAGACCATTTCTGTCCTTTATTGTGCCCATCTTTGCATGAAATGTTCCCTTGGTATCTCTAATTTTCTTGAAGAGATCTCTAGTCTTTCCCATTCTATTGTTTTCCTCTATTTCTTTGCATTGATCACTGAGGAAGGCTTTCTTATCTCTCCTTGCTATTCTTTGGAACTCTGCACTCAGATGGATGTATCTTTCCTTTTCTCCTTTACCTTTAGCCTCTCTTCTTTTCTCAGCTATTTGTAAAGCCTCCTCAGACAACCATTTTGCCTTTTTGCATTTCTTTTTCTTGGGAATGGTCTTGATCCCTATCTCCTGTATAATGTCATGAACCTCTGTCCATAGTTCTTCAGCCATTCTGTCTATCAGATCTAATCCCTTGGATCTATTTTTCACTTCCACTGTATAATTATAAGGGACTTGATTTAGATCATACCTGAATTGTCTAGTGATTTTCCCTACTTTCTTCAATTTAAGTCTGAATTTGGCAATAAAGAGTTCATGATCTGAGCCACAATCTGCTCCCAGTCTTGCTTTTGCTGACTGTATAGGGCTTCTCCATTTTTGGCTGCAAAGCATATAATCAATCTGATCTTGGTATTGACCACCTGATGATGTCCCTGTGTAGAGTCATCTCTTGTGTTTTCGGGAGGTTGTTTGCTATGACCAGTGCATTCTCTTGGCAAAACTCTGTTAACCTTTGCCCCGCTTCATTCTGTACTCCAAGGCCAAATTTGCCTCTTACTCCCGGGGTTTCTTGTGCGTGCTCTGTCATGTCTGATTCTTTGTGACCCCATGGGCGGGCTCCTCTGTTCTCGCATTTTCCAGGCAGGAACATTGGAGTGGGTTGCTATTTCCTGCTCCAGGACATCTTCTCAATCCAGGGATGGAACTTGCGTCTCTTGTGTCTCCTGCACTGGCTTGTGGATTCTTACCCCGGGTGCCATCTGGTGAGCCCCTAGTGACCCTAAAGTAAGCCCAACATGTGAACATTCAGATCTTCAGGGGCTCTACCCCCCAGACCATGCAGATCTGACCACCCAAGCTCAAGTCTCGCCTTCACTGTACAGCATTACGTAACCTCAGTTCACATTTGCTTGGTTTTCCCCCACATTCCCAAATGATTAGAATCTACCAAATGTAGTCCTTTATTATATAGGCTGATGCTTTCAAAATGTGCAGAAGCCTCTTGAGAGTCCCCTGGACTTCAAGGAGACTCAACCATCCATCCTAAAGGAAATCAACCCTGAATCTTCATTGGAAGGACTGATGCTGAAGATCGAACTCCAATACTTTGGCCACCTGATGCAAAGAACCAACTCCCTAGAAAAGACCCTGATGCTAGGAAAGATTGAGGGCAGGAGAAGAAGCAGACGACAGAGGATGAGATGGTTGGATGGCATCACCACTGAATGGACATGAGTTTGAGTAAAGTCCAGGAGTTGGTGATGGACAGGGAGGCCTGGCATGCTGTAGTCCATGGAGTCACAAAGAGTCAGACATGACTGAGAGACTGAACAATGATATATGTTTTTTATATTACCAAATTTTAAAAATATGCTTCTTAGCTTCTCAGGTTTCTAAATTCCCCACAGGCGAAGAAAAGGCTTTTGAGCTTTTGCATTTTACTGAGACCAGGGGCAGGTAAGTCTGATAAGGTAAGACAGGGGCATTGTAAGTCTGATATGATGATTCATAAATATTTATTGTTTGATTTATGCAACATGTAATATATTTGGAAGAATATATTTTGCTTAGCTAATTTTGACTAAGTTAAATCTCTTTGAAAGTTGTGGCAAGTAAATCTGGAATAAGAAAAGATTTGGGTAAACATTTATTCAGGCCTCACTCTAAATATTTCTGGTTGTTTCTGAGTCACAAAGTGGTCAGATTACTTCCAAAAGTCATAAAATCATTTATTGTCATAACCCAATAATACAGATTTAGTCCCTGTTAGAGTATGGGCTTAATATAAACACCATGGAACACTGGAGTTCTCAGTACCCAATACTATGGACTTTGGGGATTGTCATAAATATCTGCATCAGGTTTGCCTCACAGAAATATAATGGAAGCCACATATAAAATTTTCTACTCTCTACATTAAAAAAGTAAAGGGGAACAGGTAAAATTAATTCTAATAATGTATTTTAACCCAATATATCAACAACAACAAAAAAAATCCAGAGAAGACAATGGCACCCCACTCCAGTACTCTTGCCTGGAAAATCCCATGGACGGAGGAGCCTGGAAGGCCGCAGTCCATGGGGTCGCTGAGGGTCGGACACGACTGAGCAACTTCACTTTCACTTTTCATTTCCATGCATTGGAGAAGGAAATGGCAACCCACTCCAGTGTTCTTGCCTGGAGAATCCCAGGGACGGGGGAGCCTGGTGGGCTGCCATCTGTGGGGTCGCACAGAGTCGGACACGACTGAAGTGACTTACCAGCATATCCAGAAATTTATCATTTCAACATACAACCAATATTTTTAAAATATATTTTATATTCTTTTTACTAAGTCTTAGAAATCCACTGTGTATTTTATACTTATAGCAATCTCAAGTTGGAGGCTAAATTGTTATCTGAAATATTTTATTGGTATTAGGTTTTATAAAACTACAATTTTATAAAACTTACAATTTAAAAAACAGACTCCCAGGACCAAGTTATTCCCCAAAACACTTTATTTTTTCCAGTGATTCAAAAATACTTAAGCTTTTTTAATTTAAACATCAGTTAATAAAAATTAAATAAAATTAGATACAAGTTAAAAGCTCAGTTCCTCAGTCATACTAGACTCATTATATACATTCAAGAGCTGAGGCTACCATATTGAATAGCACAGACAGCTTTATTTCTTTTTCAGCAGTAATATTTAAGCCACGTTTCTTTGTCTTATTTCAGTTTGTTCTTTGTTATTGAATGAGATCCTCCTTTAAGATATGATAGTGGGAGATAATCATAGGAGCTAATATAATGAATGAAAGGGTCAATCCTGGGTGGGAACTAACTAGGACTGGAAAAGAATCTGCCTGCAATGCAGGAGACCCAGGGAAGATCCACTGGAGAAGGGATAGGCCACCCACTCCAGTATTCTTCGGCTTTTTTTTGTGGCTCAACTGGTAAGGAATGCACCTGCAATGTGGGAGACCTGGGTTTGATCCCTGGGTTGAGAAGATCTCCTGGAGAAGGAAACGGCTACCCATGCCAGTATTCAGGCCTGGAGAATTCCATGGATTGGAGGGATAGTCCATGGGGTCACAAAGAATTGGATGTGACTGAGCAACTTTCAGTTTAGTTGGACCCCTCGAGAATTCTCCTTAATTTTTCATGGTTTCAAATATGTAGACGTGAGTCATCACTATAGGCAAGAAGAAAAGAGGAAGTGAAGGACTGGTAAAGGCTTTCTAGTCTTCCAGATACTTCCCTCCCACTCAAAGTCGTGTGAGTACATGTCAATGAGAGTATCTGCTATCTTCTGAATGAGTCTAAAACACAGCATTTTATTCATTTTAAATTCAAATATAAGCTAGATTATAAAACTATAGGCTTAAAAGTCTAATAGATACACCGAACTTTACTTACATCTCCAACCTATCTTTACATTCTTTTAAATCTAGTCAATTTAGATATCTTAATGATGCTTTACTTACCAAAATATATGTTGATATATTCTTTCAAATATCACTGTTGGCATGTATTCTAACTCTAAAACAATAGAACTAAGATAGAAGTCATTCTGAGCAAGATCTAATAAGTAAATAATAACACTGAACTAAGAACAGCTAAACAAATGATAATAGGCTGATCATGAATAAAAATAAGCTGTGGATAAATGTGAGGCACTTAACAGCAAGGTTTCTTCTCTGATCTCCTGAATGGCACTAGTTAATCTAGTGAAATTCTAAGTTGCCTGAAGCAAATAAAAGAAAATGTAATGCAATATTTGAAAAGAATGAGTTCTTAGTGATTTGTTCTTTGCTCTCTCAGAGATAGCTTTCATGTTCTTAGAAATGTGAATAAGTGCTTATTAGTTATACATGGCTGCATTTTTGTTTTTCAGCGACAGGCCAGAGTAGGAGATGGACATTTTAGTAAATATACTTCAACTTTGGTGTACAGAAAACTCACTTAAGGGATTTGTTGGAATGTAGATTTCAGAGCCTTTTTCCAAAGATTCTAATTCCTCTCTAGGTTTTAGAGGAGAAATACACTTTTTCCTCTCTTTGCTTTCTTGTACTCATGATAGCATATTAGGCCTGTGGATTTCCCCA
Source organism: Capricornis sumatraensis (assembly GCF_032405125.1). NCBI lineage: Eukaryota > Metazoa > Chordata > Mammalia > Artiodactyla > Bovidae > Capricornis > Capricornis sumatraensis. The sequence continues at coordinate 102,683,020 of NC_091075.1, read as the reverse complement.
CTTTGGGCATGGGGGGTTTAACAAGAGGCTCTGCCCTGACTCTGCCGTGATTCATTTGAAAAAACTCTGATGCTGGGAAAGATTGAAGGTGGGAGGGGAAGGGGACGACAGAGGATGAGATGGTTGGATGGCATCACCAACTCAGTGGACCTGAGTTTGAGTAAGCTCTGGGAGTTGGAGATGGACAGGGAAGCCTGATGTGCTGCAGTCCATGGGGTTGCAAAGAGCTGGATATGACTGAGTGAGTGAACTGAATTGCCCACAGAATGAGCCACAGAATCATTCTGTCCTAGGGCTCTTATCCTTTTCTCATTAGTAAAACAGAAAATTTTTACAATAACCCAGTAAACGAATCATAGGAAAAATAATAACACAAGTCCTTTGAGGTGCTTTCTATCTATCTATCTTTCTATCTATCTATTCTTTCTATCTAAATTGGGTTAAGAAGCAAGGCTGATTCTACAGAACTTGCGTGAGGCCTGCCCAGACTCACTAGGGTGCAAGTCACATCAAAATTTGGTACTGTGAGCCAAACCAGGTATCAAGGATGCCCTTTATTATCCTGTGTCCTTAGTTCCCCTGGAGTAGGTGTCTGGATGAGATTCAAGATGTTAGTCATCTTTGACACATTAACACTGATTCTTTGCAACAAGGATTTTATTTCGCCACCAAAATCTTCTTGTTCCTGTCACCAAAGCAAAGAAAACAATCAGCCTGCCTCACGGCTTGTGCATTTATTTTACTTCGATGAAAGGACCGCACACTTTTCATTAATAAACTTCAGAGAAAAAGAACTCAACCATAACTGTCTCTTGGTTCATTTAGATTAGAAATTTAAAAGATAAAGGGAACCAAATGCTGGGGAAACCCAAGTCCATGGCAAAACTGTGGTGTTGTATGGAGACTGCTACAACAGTGCAAGTGAAAAATTAAGGACACAGTGTTATGTTTTTTAATTTGGGGTAGACAAACTGATTTTGCAAACATACATTTTTAATGTTGACGATTACTAGCAATGAGCAAAGGATAACAATACATTTTGTATTTATGGTCATTACTAAGTGACTTCTCTCCTCCAATTAGTCTCTATAAAATCTCTGAGAAGTATTATTTTCCTGAATTTCAAACAAGTAGAAGTTATTTTTCCAAGGTTGTACATATGATTGAAAGAGTTGAGACATGGAACCATACTTTTAGGTTTCACAAAAACTTTAAAAAGCACATGATTTAATACCCTAATTGAGCTATTCAGAAATGAATGGGGCAAAGTGAGACAGTCACTAATATCTGTGACTTACGCTCAGTTGGTTTGGGTATTTCCAACCCCCTTCTTACTAACCTCCTTCCGTCAATTAGTCACAAAGTCTATTCATTGTAACCCTTTCATAATTCTTGACTTCATTTTTTCCTCTTTATCAGCAGTTTCCAAATTTATCCTAAACTCCTGGACATTTACCAAACACCTCCTAGTAGTCTCACCACAATATTGTTTCTTTGTACTTGGGTTTCTCTCTGCCTAAAATGACTTCTTTTCCTCCTTGTACACCTGTAAACTTCAGAATATTCCTTCCTGCTTTGTCAACTCATAAAATTCATACTCATCCTTCAATATTCTCTTTAGGAGGTTTTTCTCAGGAAGGAGAAGCTTTCACCAAAAACATTTGGGAAATAGCAATTTTCCCAAAGTTTTCAACTTCTAACCAAAATAGGGACACTAATGTTTACAGCTGTATGTGTGTGTGTGTGTGTGTGTGTGTGTGTGTGTGTGTGCGCGCGTGCGCATGCAAGCGCGCTCAGTTCTGTCTTACTCTTTGCAACCCTGTGGAAGCCCCAGGCTCACTGTCCATGGAATTTTCCAGGCAAGAATACTGGAGTGGGTTGCCATTTCCTTCTCTAGGGGCTCTTTCTGACCCAGAGATCAAACTGGCCAACTCAAGTCTCCTGCATTGGCAGGTGGCTTCTTTACCACTGCGCCACCTGGAGAAATCTACAAAACTCTCTTTAAAATGTGGTACCAATTACGAGCCATGGAACACCTGTTAAATGTTAAAAATTTAACAAAAGGCTGTGCTTTTCTAACACTACAACTGAAGATACCCTGGAGCTCATGTATGTTTGTCTTCACATTGCTGCATGTCCATTTTTATGAATAGGCTGTTGAACTTTACCCTTGTGATTCAAACCTGTTCAAAATGACATGACATATATTTGTGGTCAAAAGATCAATAAATCATGCAAAAGATCACAATCTTCTCAAAAGTCAGAGGAGAAATAGACTTCTTCAAGGAAGGAGTTCTTTAGGCTATAAAAAGTAAACAAATAAACATTCCCACCATACCAAGGATTCCCTGACTTAAATCAACAGTGACTGTAATGAGCCAGTTTGTGCTGCTGTTGGCCCAGCCACATGGTGATACTCTCAAGCTATTACTGTTTTATAACTGCTAAACTAGAAAGGCACATGCAACCAAAAGATTTCCTAGATCTCTACAAAGTATGACAATAGCATATCAATGACTCTCTTATTCAGTTCAGTTCAGTTCAGTCGCTCAGTTGTGTCCAATTCTTTACGACCCCACGGACCAAAGCACGCCAGGCTTCCCTGTCCATCACCAACTCCTAGAGCTTACTCAAACTCATGTCCATCGTGTTGGTGATGCCATTCAACCATCTCATCCCCTTCCCTTCCCACCTTCAACCTTTCCCAGTATCAGGGTCTTTTCAAATAAGTCAGTTCTTCACATCAGGTGGCCAAAGACGCTCTTATTAAACCTCAGTAAATAAACACCAATGGTATCTTCCTTTTCATGGTTCTCAGAAACTCTAAACACATACCCTTCATAAGCCAAGCATTTACCAAAAGGTTGGCATTTGTATGAAAGAAAACAGAATTTTGTAACCGCTAATGATGGGAAATGCAGTCACTAAAAGAAAGAGTTCACTGTGCTATTTAAGATAAAGATAGAAATCTCACATCAAGAATAACAGTAGCCTAACTGCTTCATTCATTCTCGAGAGTTTGGAAGCTATATAATCAAAATGAGATGCAAATATACACACAATAAAGAGGAGCATTGAAAGATTGAAATTTTCTTTCTCTATCCAAGAGACATAATCTGGACATTCATAAATCACAGCTAAGAAAAGAAATTCAAGCACTGGCTCACTATCATACCTCTATCTAGGCATCAGAAATGCTTGCAACATCTATTATGTTATAGAGCACTAAATTCTGACACATTATTAAAGACAGGCATCCTAAAAGAAATCAACTTGCCCTCATATATGTTAATTCCTGATTAATAACAATAACCACTTTCTGTATCTAAGTTATTTGGTTTGGGCTCAGTTCAGTTCAGTCACTCAGTCATGTCCGATTCTTTGCGACCCCATGAATCACAGCACACCAGGCCTCCCTGTCCATCACCAACTCCCAGAGTTCACTCAAACTCATGTACATCGAGTCAGTAATGCCATCCAGCCATCTCATCCTCTGTCATCCCCTTCTCCTCCTGCCCCCAATCCCTCCCAGCACCAGAGTCTTTTCCAATGAGTCAACTCTTCACATGAGGTGGCCAAAGTATTGGAGTTTCAGCCTCAGCATCAGTCCTTCCAATGAATACCCAGGATTGATCTCCTTGCAGTCCAGGGGACTCACAAGAGTCTTCTCCAACACCACAGTTCAAAAGCATCAATTTTAGGTGCTCAGCTATCTTCACAGTTCAACTCTCACATCCATACATGACTACTGGAAAAACCATAGCCTTGACTAGACGGACCTTTATTGGCAAAGTAATATCTCTCCTTTTCAATATACTATCTAGGTTGGTCATAACTTTCCAAGGAGTAAGTGTCTTTTAATTTCATGGCTGCACTCATCATCTGCAGTGATTTTGGAGCCCCCAAAAATAAAGTCTGACACTGTTTCCCCATCTATTTGCCATGAAGTGATGGGACCAGATGCCATGATCTTAGTTTTCTGAATGTTGAGTTTTAAGCCAACTTTTTCACTCTCCTCTTTCATCAAGAGGCTTTTTAGTTCCTCTTTACTTTCTGCCCTCTTTCTGCCCTCTTCACTTTCTGGTTTGGGCTATCTCCTCTTTTTAGCACTTCCTATCCATCTCCCAACACCTTTCAGCTGACTTTCCTTTTCACTGACCCCAGAGACAAAGCAGAAAAAGAGACTGTAGTTTGCAGGTCTCGTCTTTCCAAAAAACAAAATTGCTTGTAAGAATGGAGTATCTAGGCTTAGATCACTGCTTATCTTGAGACTTTTCATGATATTTTGTCTTATGTACTCAATAAGACAGGCTGTTTTCTGTTACTTTATTTCATATGTGAGAAATAAATCAATATTAAAGATATTACGATAGCAAAAATATACAGTAATATTATATCAATTACTCTTTTGTTTCATCCTTACCTAATATCTACTCTTGACTCATTTTAAGGCAGAAATAACTATTTCTGCTCTTTATTGCGAGGCTTCCCTGGTGGCTCAGTCGTAAAGAATCCACCTGCCAGTGCAGCAGACATGGGTTCAATCTCTGGGTTGGGAAGATCCCCTAGAGAAGAAAATGGCAACGCACTCCAGTACTCTTATCTGGGAAATCCTATGGACAGAGGAGCCTGGGGGGCTACAGTGCATGGGGTCACAAAACAGTTGGAAAGACATAGGGACTAAACACGGAGAAGGCAATGGCACCCCACTCCAGTGCTCATGCCTGGAAAATCCATGGACGGAGGAGCCTGGTGGGCTGCAGTCCATGGGGTCGCTAAGAGTTGGACAGGACTGAGCGACTTCACTTTCACTTTTCACTTTCATGCACTGGAGAAGGAAATGGCAACCCACTCCAGTATTCTTGCCTGGAGAATCCCAGGGACAGGGGAGCCTGGTGGGCTGCCGTCTATGGGGTCGCACAGAGTCGGAAACGACTGAAGCGACTTAGCAGCAGCAGCAGCAGCAACTAAACAATGAAAATAAGAGTTAAAGAGACTTGAAACAATACTATAAATAAACTATTGTTTATTCTAGTTTCTAAACAAAGTATAGCAAAAGCTTTAAAAATTAATTAAAAACTTCCAATATAATGACATGCAGTTTCCATGGGCTTTTACATTTTCCTAATTGTAAGCAGCATGTTTATCCAAATTCCACAATGCCTGGAAACAGAAATATGAGACTTCCTTTGTATGTTGGTAGCAAAGCATGTTGGAAATTAGTTTATTAAAGAAAATAACACATTGGTTTATAGGTTACTTGGTTAAGTATTAAAATATTCAAATCAAAACAATATCTCTATAGTTTTCCTTGTATGCTGTTGTGCTTTTACTCTATAAGACTAAAGAAAAATATAATTTTTAATACAAAAATATAAGTCACAAGCATTGTACTTTAGTTAGCAAATTTCTTTTTCACAGAGATATGAATTAGCAATTTTGAAAGTATTGCATGTGTATTGATGGAATGAGGAAATTAGTGAATATATCGTAGGAGAAATTAGATCATTATCTTGTCAATGAGCACATCTAATACTCAGATCTTGGTTTCTAAATACCATTTTTCAACAAAAGAAATCTGGGCTCCCTGTATGGTTGCTCCAGTGGCTGGATCAGAAAAAAGTATAAGATAAACGTGGAGAAACTCGTGGTACCAGATAGTAAGAAGGATTCTAAAACTGCTTATGATATGAAGAAAAGATACAGTTTGAAGATTGGCCAAATGACCAAATCCTGGACAATTTAAGCAACAAAATAAATACTAGTTATAATGGGTTATGGGGCTTCCCAGGTGGCCCTGGTAGTAAAGAACCCATCTGCTAATGCAGGAGACTTAAGAGGTGAAGGTTCCTACCCTGGGTCAGGAAGATCCCCTGGAGGAGGGCATGGCAACCCACTCCAGTATTCTTGCCTGGAGAATCCCATGGGCAGAGGAGCCTGGTGGGCTACTATTCACAGGGTCACAAAGAGTCAGATATGACTGAAGCAGCTGAGCACATAATGGATTATAACTCACAGATTGAAACAAATATCCACAAGTCCATGTGGATATAAATAAATAAATGAATAAGGAGCAGGGAAAATTCTTTATAACAGAAGAATTTTACTTAACAAATGTAGAAGATAAAAAAAAAATTACCATTTGGAAAATACCACAGTGACAATTATTTAAACATGAAATCATCATTGAATGCTAAATTTTGTGATTGAAAGTATGATGAAAAACTAGTCATTTACATAGTCTCAAGGTACCTCCCCACAAGATGCTTACTAATTACAAAAAGGAAACTAGCAACTTAACAATCGAAAAACCTGGCAGACCTCAACTGAGAAATCAAAGTTAACATCATGAATAATTAGACATACTGACATCATAGCCTCATTTATTCAATGGTATTTTCCCAAAAATGCCTTATCTGAATTTAATCATGAGAAAACATCAGAAAACCAAAACTGAGAGGCTCCAAAATAATGGTTGCTACTCTTCAAAAGTGTCAAGATCATTTAGGACAAAGAGGACTGAGGAACTCTCTCAGTTTGGGGGAGACTAATATTAATAGACATGAAAACTAAATATATGTGTGATTTCTGTTGCATCCTGGTCCAGGAAAGGAACACTGGTAGCACAATATACTGGTGTATATATATATATATATATATATATATATATGTTAGCTAATAATATCATGTCAAAGTTAATTTCCTGGTTTTGATATTTTTAAGATATTAATATCTAGAAAAAGGGTTTATAACCATTCATTGCATTCTGTTTGTAAAATTTTATTTTTCTGAAACTATATCAAAATAAAAAGTTAAAAATATATATATATATAAATTTGAAAATGTCCTATGATATTGAATGGTGACCCTCTTCATTAGTAATTCTCAGTAACAATAATTCACTTTTGTACTGTTAACTGCTGTCAACTACATCATTTCATTTGATTATCATCCCTGTTTTACTAAATATTTGAAGTGACTTGCCACAGCTAATATGCAGGTCAGGAGGCAACAGTTAGAACTGGACATGGAACAACAGACTGGTTCCAAATAAGAAAAGGAGTATGTCAAGGCTGTATATTGTCACCCTGCTTATTTAACTTATATGCAGAGTACATCATGAGAAATGCTGGGCTGGAAGAACCACAAGCTGGAATCAAGATTACTGGGAGAAATATCAATAACCTCAGATATGCAGATGACACCACCCTTATGACAGAAAGCAAAGAAGAACTAAAGAGACTCTTGATGAAAGTGAAAGAGGAGAGTGAAAAAGTTGGCTTAAAACTCAACATTCAGAAAACTAAGATCATGGCATCTGGTCCCATCACTTCATGGCAAATAGATGAGGAAACAGTGGAAACAGTGTCAGACTTTATTTTTCTGGGTTCCAAAATCACTGCAGATGGTGATTGCAGCCATGAAATTAAAAGACGCTTACTCCTTGGAAGAAAAGTTATGAGCAACCTAGATAGCATATTGAAAAGCAGAGACATTACTTTGCCAACAAAGGTCCATCTTGTCAAGGCTATGGTTTTTCCATTGGTCATGTATGGATGCGAGAATTGGACTGTGAAGAAAGCTGAGCACCGAAGAATTGATGCTTTTGAACTGTGGTGTTGGAGAAGACTCTTGAGAGTCCCTTGGACTGCAAGGAGATCCAACCAGTCCATTCTGAAGGAGATCAGTCCTGAGTGTTCTTTGGAAGGAATGATGCTAAAGCTGAAACTCCAGTACTTTGGCCACCTCATGCAAAGAGTTGATTCATTGGAAAAGACTCTGGTGCTGGGAGGGATTGGGGGCAGGAGGAGAAGGGGACGACAGAGGATGAGATGGCTGGATGGCATCACCGACTCGATGGACATGAGTTTGAGTGAACTCCGGGAGATGGTGATGGACAGGGAGGCCTGGCATGCTGCAGTCCATGGGGTCGCAAACAGTCAGACACGACTGAGCAACTGAATTGAACTGAACTGAATGAATATCAAAACTGACTCTCAAATCCAAAGTATTTTGAACCAAGAACCAGTGTAATATTTGCTACATCAGCTGCTTACCTGGTTTTACACTTCCATGAAAGTTTTCTGGGGGTGGGAACAGAAGGAAGGAGCTGACAACAGTAGGCATATGATAGTGTGTTCAAGCAATTTGGGGCAAAATGGAATACCTAGAGTATGGATTCATTCAAGGGGACCAAAATAATGATCGATGCACTGCATCCTGAAAATGCGTAACTGAAGAAGAAAGGAGGCCAGATAAACACCATGGACAATAACAATAAGAAGCAATATGGGAAGAAAATAGGACACTGATATGACAAAGTTCTAGGATAATAAAGAGATAAAGCAAAGAAACAAAGGGAATCGAAGTGAAAGAAGGAGTAAAGAACAAAAAAAAGTGGTTAGAGAAAGGATAGAAACCTTGAACTTCAAAGAGGAGTTGTCACTCTGAACTGGAATGGAAGTGACCAGAGTATTGAGGCAGTGGTTGACTCACAGCTGTCACCTGCTCAGTACAGTTTCAAATTCATCAGAATTCAGAACATGAAGCAGCAGAAACTGCTGCTAAGAGAACAGAAACTGTTGCTAAGAGAACAGTTCTCTCTGTTTCTAAGAGAACTGAAGGTTAAAGGAAGTGAAGTGAAAGTCACTCAATCGTGTCTGACTCTTTGTGATGGACTATACAGTACATGGAATTCTCCAGACCAGGATACTGGAGTGGGTAGCCTTTCCCTTCTCCAGAGGATCTTCCCAACCCAGGGATCAAACTCAAGTCTCCTGCATTGCAAGAAGATTCTTTACCAGCTGAGCCACAACAGAAGCCCAAGGCTAAGGGAACTCAAGGTTAATTCTTCTGAAGTGGCATTACAGACACCCAAAATCAGTGAAGCAGTCATCACAGAACAAAATCTGGGGTGTGCTGGTCAACAGTGTACTCTAGCCAGTGCCCTCCTTGAATCAAGCAGCAGGGGTAGATTCATGGCAAAAGTCTAGACGACAAACAGTGGCTCCAAGACCCCAGTAAGTACGTAATCCTCTCTGACCACTTCTCTGGACCTTTGCCCAGCATCAGTGTTCTCTTCAGTCTGGTTTCCAGTCATGTGAGTGTGAACAGACCCCAGGAGGTCTGGTGATTTCTAGGTAACACTTGAGCTGAAAATGGGGCCTATCCGCCTTAACACAGAACAGTGAAAAAGCCACAGAACAGTAAGCGGTAATTAGTAGTAGAAGAACAAATTTCCATTACCTACTTTTGTAGTTATAATTTCTGGGTCTGATATTTCAAGTCAGACATAAAAATTAGCAGGAGAAATGAAAGGGAACAAAACCATTGTTTTCTTAAGGGATTGCTTGAAATGGAAGAAATGTACCACACTAGCTATAATGAACTTAAAAATAAACAATTACAATCCAAAAACAATCATCAATAATGAAAAAAGTCATCAATTTAAAACTAGCCTAAGAAAGCATTATTTTGTGTGATAAGTTGCAAGACATTTAATATCATGCCTGATTTAGTCATAACTTTGAAGACAATAAAGAGAATAATAGGATAATTGGTCAACCCAGAATACCAAGTTTTATACTAACTCTTTAAGTACCACTCATTTATATACTATTATTATTACCAGGTGAAAAAAAAGTCAGTCATGCTTGAATATCAGAAATGCATCAAACTAAAAAACTTGTTAATAAAAAATATATACTGGAGTCTGCAGATAGACACACTTGTGTTGGATAAAAAAATACAAAGATTAAAAAATCTGAGACTCAAAATTATATGAGATAGTCTCTATGGGGAAAAATTCATTACTCAGTTTTACAATAATGAAGGTTTTATGGTATTGTGCCTGTTTAAAAAAAAAATTCAAACAAACTATCAAATAACTAGTTAGTGGCAACTTGTTACCACAAGTGTTACCCTTGTATATTGTAAAGTAATTAACCTCCAATTAAAATAAATAAACATAAATAAATAAATAAATAAAATAAAGTACTGAAACTTTGGAAAAATAAAACAAAAACTCCAGAGATAAATGCATTTGTCTAATAGGAGTTGAGTTGCCAAACAGACATTCTATGGCTAAATTGTTTGCTACGATTCTGAGCAGTCAAAAATTAAAGGTGCTTCCCTCTCTCTGACTAAAATCAATTACAGCGCCAAATTCAGTGTCTCAGAAAGCAGGCAGGTAGACTGGTTCCTGTGTGAACTAATTCTAGAGAGAATTCTCTGGAAACTTCACAATGGAACAACAGGAAATTGCAAGGTAGAGGAACCACCAACTCAAGAAAAAAGCAGTTAATACCTTTGTTTCAAATCAAAGCTTAGATTTGAGATAGAAATTTTAACCCTGGTCCTTTGGAAATAAGTTAAGCAGAAGGCTTTGCTGTCTGCCCCCAAGTCTGTAAGTACAGCCCTAGTTACTTGCTACAATTTATGACTCCCTATGGTATTAGGAATCAATTTCAAATCTCTTTTAAGCAGTCCCAGGATCTGTTCCCTGACAGTATTGACAAACAGCAACACTAGCTGTAACTCAACGCATCCTACGCTCCTAGGAGAGATCACCAGCAAGTCCAGCACTTTCCACTTAATATCATACATATATTTACCAATTCTCTCCTCCCTACCTACCTCTCTCTCTCTCTTCCCCTCTTTACAACTCCCCTCCATCCCCACTTTGTCCAGGCTCATGCTAATATGACCTTTACACGTCAATTACTCTCCCTGGATTATTTTAGCCTTTCACGTTAATAATATAGCATATAAATGATATACACAAGTTGCTTGGCATTTCTATAAAGCAGTTCAACATAATTTTATTGTCTTAATGGCTCTTTCTAAGACATTAAGAATATCTTTATTACATCAAACAAACAGACAACAGCAATAACATCAGCCCACTATTATTATCATCAGGCATTTGGTCAGAGTGTGATTTGCTAAACAAATAAGGACTAACCCTCATTAGCCATTAGGATCCTATTCTTGCCTTAAAGTATTATTAGAAGCAGAGTCCCAGTGTGACACCATTGAGCTGCTTGCAAACATCTGAAGGAAGTCTAAGCATTCAGTATTGTCTCTTTTGTGATACAGAAATAACCCTGGTTTTCTAAGATAGCATCCCACACTTTTCAAAGCTGCCTGAAAAGGTGCCCAGAGCTGCAGGCTCTGCGTCCCACAGCTCAGTAGCACAAAGGTCTCACCTTGCTCCCCGACGAGGAGTCCAGCTCAACCAGCTGAGCCATGTGCCCCACACCCAACTTGCACTACTGGTCCTCCCGTGTCTCAGACAGGATTCCCACAAAGTCTTCAAGCCCTAGTCCCAGGCTGATCTCAGGGAAGCTAAGGCTACTCCCTGGAATGCTCCACAAATTAAACAGTAGTGGACCGGACTGCAAACAGAGAGATAATAAAAGCAGTGCACAGAAGAAAGCTCTCCTTGATTCTCAGCGTTACACAGCAGTTACTATGAGCTAAAGCCTCTTTTTCTCCCTTCTCCATTCTTGCACTCTTCTTCAATGATTATTTGACTGGTCGAGGCAGTGCTTAAAGAACACCTGCTGTTTTCTTCTTTTTAATTTCTGTTTTTGTTTTCTGCATGAAATCTCTTAGCTGTTGATATACCATCAGGCTTATTTATATGCTTCCTTTTCAAGAATATGGAAAACATAACAGAACCATTGTACAATTGTATTGTGGTTTGAAGACTAAATTGAATGAAAATCTACAGTGTATTGAGAACATTCATATGAATGGATTCAAAATCTTATTATTGGGCTTTTCTGGTGGCTCAGATGGTAAAGAATCTGCCTGCAATGTGGGAGACTTGGGTTTGATCCCTGAGTCGGGAAGATTCCCTGGAGAAGGGAATGACAACCCACTCCAGTATTCTTGCCTGGAGAATTCCATGGACAGAGGAGCCTGGGGGGCTACAGTCCATGGGGTCACAAAGAGTCAGACACAACTGAGCAAATAACACTTAGATTTAAATATTATTACAAGGAATTAGGTTAAACATGTAATCCAAAACAGAAAGTATCACACCTTGAATTTAATATGCTATATTTTTCAGCTGCCTTTAGGGTTACTCTGGGCTCAGTGAAAATGCCTTTTAAAACATTACAGATTCACTTGCTCCTTTCTCAGTCATGAGTCCTCATCTTGGGCTTCCCTCATGGCTGAGCTGGTAAAGAATCCGCCTGTAATGTGGGAGACCTGGGTTCGATCCCTGGGTTGGGGAGGTACCCTGGAGAAAGGAAAGGCTACCCAACCCCTTGAACTGTGTAGTCCATGGGATTGCAGAGTCAAATACGACTGAGCAACTTTCACAAGTCCTTATCTAATCGATAGAACACAGAAAATCATGAGTGACAGTTTTGCCAAATGGTACTTACCAAGGACCCTTGTAGTTGAAGAGCGAAGGAGGTAATTCATTATATGCAGTGATGCCACAGGCTAGCATGTGGGTTTGATTATCTCCAGGAACTCAGAGGTGAGAAGAGCCTCTGAGAAATGGGGTAGTGGGGTAGAAACATAAATCACTAAAAATCAAGAGCCTGGTCTGCCTCTCTTGACTCGGTATTCTGGGACAAAACACCTAGATCAGGGGTCCCCAACTTCCGGGCTGCAGACCAGTACCTCCTGTCACATCAGCAGCAGCGTTACATTCCAGAGTCACCTGGTTTACAGTCTATGGGAACTTGAATAGAATCTGTAACTGACTGTTGTGTGAAAATCGTATAAATCTTAATTATGTTGAATTGGTTCACCGTGCTTTTCAGGTCTTCTATATCCTTCTGCTTCTCTGCATACCCATTACATTAACTTTTGAGAGTTTGCTATTGAAACTCCAACTAAAAATCTTAATTTGTCTATTTTTTTAAAAAATTGTAATACATAGTAGAACTATATGTAAACTTGTTCTGTATTTTCCAAGTCTCCTGTAAATGTGTTTTTATACTTTCATAATTTAAAAAGATAAAAATTCAAACTAAAAGATGGCATGCAACAAATGTAATGTGCTTGAATCATCCCCAAACCAATCCGCCCGCCCTGCCTCCAGTTCATAGAAAAACTGTCTTCCATGAAATCGGTCTCTGGTGCCAAAAACGTTGGGGATCACTGACCTAGATCACTTGGAGCTCATTTTCCATATTAAAAGACTGAGATAAGGTGGTTATAGCTATTTTTCTAAATGTGCTTTTATTCTGATGTACAATGAATTCATCCTAAAGAGAATGCAGCATGTAATTTATAATTTATTAACTGCAGAGGCCAAGCATAGATAATTAACATGAAAGACTCCCCAAAATATATATATATACATATTTTAAATTCTGTAGTTTCAACCCTCTCCTGAAATCTAAAATTTTACCAAATTTACAGGAAAAAAGCTATATATTTCAATTTCACCTCTGTTTGCCTCTTCTCCTGCTGAGTTATTGAGGCCTAAATTCACCAAATAAAGCAGCAGCAGGGGTTCCTTTTCACTCCTGGAAAATATTGTTGACTTTTATTCACTAGGCAACAATTTTATCCGTACATGTGTGCGTGCTCAGATGTGTCTGACTCTTTGTGACCTCAGTGACTGTAGCCCACCAGGCTCCTCTGTCCATGAAATTTTCCAGGCAAGAATACTGGAGTGTGATGCCATTCCCTCCTGCAGGGGACCTAAGGGACCCAGGGATCGAACCTGCATTTCCTGAATCTCCTGCATTGACAGGTGGATTCTTTATCACTGAGCCACACATTAACAGAGCAAGGAGTCCACAAATACAAAAAGAAAGATGGAAGAGAGAAAAAAAAAAAAGGAAAGAAAATGATCCTGTGACTTAAATGATTCCAAAGCAAAGTTCATGTCAAATTTGAAAATGTTACCAGAATCTTTGGGGCGGCCCCAGGGGAGTCACTTTGCTGAGTGGGCTCTATCCTTAACCTGACCCAGAATCTACGAGGGCAACACAAGGGCAGAGGAGGCCAGAGAAGGAAGAGTTCATGTCACTCACCATCATGTGCAGAACTATTAAGCAAGTAGTATTTCTTATCACAGAGAATCAAATCTACATATTGATCCTGGCAGTATGTATTGATCCTTCATCCTGGCACTATTTGAACCCAAGAAATGTCCAGTTGCATTGAATGGAAACTTCTGCAAGTGATTTGGCAGAAGAGAAACCTATATGCAGATCAGGAAGCAATGGTTAGAACTGGACATGGAACAACAGACTGGTTCCAAATAGGAAAAGGAGTATGTCAAGGCTGTATATTGTCACCCTGCTTATTTAATTTATATGCAGAGTATATATCATGGGAAACACTCAGCTGGAAGAAGCACAAACTGGAATCAAGATTGCCAGGGGAAATATTAATAACCTCAGATATGCAGATGACACCACCCTTATGGCAGAAAGTGAAGAGGAACTAAAAAGCCTCTTGATGAAAGTGAAAGAGGAGAGTGAAAAAGTTGGCTTAAAGCTCAACATTCAGAAAACGAAGATCAAGGCATCTGGTCCCATCACTTCATGGGAAACAGATGGGGAAACAGTGGAAACAGTGTCAGACTTTATTTTGGGGGCTCCAAAATCACTGCAGATGGTGACTGCAGCCATGAAATTAAAAGACGCTTCCTCCTTGGAAGAAAAGTTATGACCAACCTAGACAGCATATTCAAAAGCAGAGACATTACTTTGCCAACAAAGGTCCGTCTAGTCAAGGCTATGGTTTTTCCAGTGGTCTTGTGTGGATGTGAGAGTTGGACTGTGAAGAAAGCTGAGCACTGAAGAACTAATGCTTTTGAACTGTGTTGTTGGAGAAGACTCTTGAGAGTCCCTTGGACTGCAAAGAGATCCAACCAGTCCATCCTAAAGGAGATCAGTCCTGGGTGTTCATTGGAAGGACTGATGCTGAAGCTGAAACTCCAGTACTTTGGCCACCTCATGTGAAGAGTTGACTCATTGGAAAAGACTCTGGTGCTGGGAAGGATTGGGGGCAAGAGGAAAAGGGGACAACAGAGGATGAGATGGCTGGATGGCATCACCGACTCGTTGGACGTGAGTCTGAGTGAACTCCGGGAGGTGGTGATGGACAGGGAGGTCTGACGTGCTGCAATTCACGGGGTTGCAAAGAGTTGGACACGACTGAATGACTGAATGGAACTGAACTTCACACTCAAAGAAACTATTCCTAGTATGTCTTCAAGTTATATTTGCACTCTGTACTAACAGAACTGAGATGTTGCTGCTTTTCCTATTGCATTGTCAATATATAGAGCTTCGAACTGAAGGCTGTTCTCTGCCATGCATCATAAACACCGGTTGTCATCTAACAATAGCCAGGGTTTGCATTTGTGTTATAGCAAAAAGTATACAACAACTTCATTACAATTTCCCAGTTGACTTTATAAAATATGGAGTTACAGCTCAATCTTTTTACTTTATTTGCTGGGGTTTTGCAGTGGATGTTTTTGGCATTTCAGGAAAGAAAATTCTTTGCAGTGAGGGACTGTCACACTGTAAGACATATAGCATTCTTGACCCCTGGGCAACAACGACCAGTAGCTTCACCCAGTCATTGTTATAACCAAACATACTCTCATACATTCTCAAAAGCCTCCTACTGAGTAGTGCCACCCATGGTAAAAACTAGCTCACTGGCACAAGGAAAGGTCAGGCTAAACTTTATCATGTAATCTAGAGACTTCCAGATCCTCACTCCTCCATAAAGGCAACATCTGATTTTCAGAGCCCTGGAAATGACACACACAGCTATACTCTTATCAAAATTGTTTCAAAGAAGCATACTACCATTTAGCCACAGAGGCTTTTTCAAAGCTGGAACAATCTTAGAAAGCATTTACTCTAACACCTTTATTTTACAGATAAGGAGACTAAAGTCCAGAAAAAGGAAATGATTTGCCTGAGTTCACAGATGTTAATTAATACCAGAAGTAGGACCAGAGCCACCTCATTCTAGCCCCTTCCCATTCAATCTTCCCTAATCATAGATTACAAAGCAAAGAAGGATCTTTTGAAACATCTCTCAAGCCATTGTTTTTATTTTATTTTATTTTTAATTGGAGGATGGTTTCTGCCACACATCAACATAAATCAGCCATAGGTATGGTTTCAATATAAAATCTTACCTGCAGTGAGCCAGCGGTAGACTTTCTTACCCCTGAAACTGATTCTTTCTGACAATTCTCTCCTACAAACATTTTCACACACTACAGAAGTGTGAATACCAAGGGTGGAAGAGGTGGATGAGTTGGGAGAGTGGGATTAACACATATACACTACTGATACTATGTACAAAATAGATAACTAATGAGCCTACTGTGCAGCGCAAGGAACTCCACTCAGTGCTCTGTGGGGACCTGAATGGGAGAGAAATCCAAGAAAGAGGGCATCTATGCATACATATAGCTGATTCACTTTTCTATACAGTAGAATATAACACAATATTGTTATATTCTCCAATAACAATGTAAGATAAAATAAAAATAGAAATGTTAATATATATTTATTAAAAAGTAGTGGGAACTTATGTACACCCATGGCGGATTCATGTTGATGTATGGCAAAACCAATACAGTATTGTAAAGTAAAAAAATAAAATAAAATTAGAAAAAAAAGAGAAGATAACACAAAGCAAAAAATAAAAATAAAATAAAAATGTCAAAAAAAAGTAGTTTTTTAAAAATCCAAGGAAATGCTCATTTAAAGAAATGGAAAAGAAAATCCTCAAACTTTTTCTAGTGAACCTGAATGCTGTATTTTCAAACATAATTCTTCCACGTCTTAAAGTAAATACACCCCCCAACCGAAGGGCTTCCCTGGTGGCTCAGGCTGTAAAGAATCCACCTGCCAGTACAGGAGACTGGGGTTCAATTCCTGGGCCAGGAAGATCCCCAGAGAAGGGAATGGCTACCCACTCCAGTGTTCTTGCCTAAGAAATTCCATGGACAGAGGAGCCTGGTAGGTTACAGTTCATGGGGTCAGAAAGAGTCAGACACGACTGACCAACTAACACTTTCACCTTGACCTTCCAACCGAAAATCAAACACAACAGTAAACACAAAAATAATGAACAAAAACTAGTCAATTCAATATTACCTGCTGTCTCTTCAAAGTAATGACATACAGTCAATAAATATCTTAAACACATTCATTGTTTTCATTATTAGGAAAAACATCTCTTTATAAAAATTTATATGACTTCCATTTTTACCAGAATAGATTTTTGTTGTTGCTGTTTGTCATCAGTATTAGTACTGCATTAACTAGATTGCCAGTCTCTGCCTGCGTGTACTTTTCAAAATAAATATCTCAGTAAAATACTGAATGCAGTTTTTTATGAGTTCTTAATTCAATTCCCAGTTTCACAGCTGTTCAGGCATCTGGACTATTATCATTAAAATGTTTCAAATTGAATACAACTTAGATATTCAGGGCTCTGGGCTACTCCCAAAGAATATTAAGCTTTTATCTTGTAGTTCAGAAGAAAGTACAGATCTAACTACTCAATGTCCTTCTATATACAAAAGAATTGACTTCTGTGGGACTCAGCCACCTGAACCATGAGAGGACAGCATAGAAAAAAATAGGAGAAAAGATTACACAAAACTAAAGTCACCAGACACAGAAAAGCATTTTATAGAGAATTAACAGCTATAGTCAATATAAAACAATATGTTCTTCTAACTGCTCTTAAGTAATTTAGGTATATCCTTACCTAATTTTATCATGATTTCCCAGCACTTTTGAATAGGTAATAGTCTTTAATCATCTTAGGTTCTTGTTAAAACTCATATGGCCGGATTCAGGTAGGTCTCAGTAATTGCATTTCTAACAAGATCCCAGGTGAAACTGATGCTTTTGGTCTTGAGATCACACTCTGAACTGCTACTTTAAAGGATTTTTAAAATATTTTATCTTGACAGTTATTAATAATAATAAGTACATTTTTCATTTTTACCCAGAGAGTGAGATACTTACACCCACATTTTAAAAACTGAATATTAAAATGTGTGAATTCTTACTTTTACTATATATAATGAACCCTGATTTCTCTATTCCATTCCATCCTGTTCTATCCCTTTTCATTGAAAAGTGGTCATGAACCACTGATGCATCAAGATCTATATTTTGAAAAATACTGCTCTAGAATCCCATGTTCATCATGAAATTTAATAATATTATAATAACTGTTGACATGTATTGACATTTACCAAATGCTAGATACCCTTCCAGTATCTTACAGGCAATGCTCAAGCTCACTTCATAAATTAAAAGCCTATAACAACACTATGGAGTAGATATTATTAAATGCCCATTTCACAGAGAGTGAATCTGTGGTTCACGGAGGTTAACATAATTTGCCCAAGGTTATAGGGCTTTGTGTAATTCCAGAACATAGTGATAACGTATGGTATAATATCTCACAGTAAGATACTTTAGTTCTGAATCCCACATCTACCACTTAGTGGGTGTGGGACTTTGGTAAATTACAAAGACTTTCCAAGTTTCAGTTTTTTTTTTTTTTAATGTTTGATTTTTTTTTTATGAGGACCATTTTTAAAGCCTCTCCTGAGTTTGTTACAATACCATTTTCTGTTTTGATTTTTTGACCATGAGACATATGGGATCTCCCTGACCAGGGATGAAACTCACAACCTCTGCACTGGAAAGTGAAGTCTTAACCGCAGGACCACCAAAGAAGTTCCCAGTTCCAGTTTTCCCACCTATAAAAGATAATAATAGCTCCTATTCATGTGGAAGCTTGAAGATTAAAGGCGATAACCCATGGAAGAGCTTGGCATAACTAGCACATAGTAAGGCTTTAATAATTGCTATCTATTATTAAACACAGAGATTCATTCTTCTTTGTCACATCATATGCTGCCTCCCTGCCCTCGAATTTTAGTTTCCAGCACTGTCTCTGGATTTGCCTTTTCTCCTGAGTCTTTGATTTCTGACACTTATCATTCTGTGACCTTGCTTCTCCCCTTCTCCCATCCACCCTCCTCCAGCAGCTCCCAATGTTGAGAGGGAGTCCTCAGAGCTCCTTCCCCAGATAATTCCTCACAACCCCCACCTGTTTCTAGGCATCAATGTCCAAGGCTCCCCCACAGAACCTGTCAACTCAAACCTAACCCTACAAACACAGAAAAGTTACTCCATGATGAAAGCATAAGTTGTTACCAAAGTATGAAATCTCTAATCAATAAGTCATGAACGTGAGAGGGCTAGTCCTTCCGTATACCCATAATTGCCTTTGTATAACATTGCCGGCATTGCACTTGACCATTTCACAGTAATAAACCGTGTGCATGCGTGTGTGCCTGCTAAGTCACTTCAGTCGTGTCCGAATCTTTGCGACCCTATGGACTATAGTCCACCAGGCTCCTCTGTCCATGGGATTCTTGAGGCAAGAAAACTGGAGTGGGTTGCCATGCAACCCTCCACAGGATTTCCTAACCCAGGGATCAAGCCTATGTCTCTTATGTCTCCTGTGTCGGCAGATGGGTTCTTAACCACTGGTGCCATCTGGGAAGCCCTGTAATAAACCACTGCTGCTGCTGTTGCTGCTGCTAAGTCGCTTCAGTCATGTCCGACTTTGTGTGACCCCACAGATGGCAGCCCACGAGGCTCCCCCATCCCTGGGATTCTCCAGGCAATAAACCACAATGGGACGCAAAAACCAAAAAGGAATTCTAAAGGCAGTACTCCTGTGGCTAAATCCTGCTTTTATGCAATTAGGTGCAACAAGATAACATCAAGCTCGTTTGGCTCCCCTAGGTCATCTTTTCCTCCTAGAAGTTTCTTCATAGAAGAAATTTTAAAACCAGATATTCCCTGCACAATAGAACAATCAAAAATGACACCTCAAGGGAGTTGGAGGCTTTTTTTCTCTATATCATTAAAAACAGGAGTGACATGCACTCCAACAGTTGCTGGAATAAACGCTCCTATCTTGAGAAAGACTAGCTTTGAAATTACTTTCCCTGCAGTCCATTTCATTTCAGTGTGTCCAGTGAAAACTGTCACCAAGAACTCAACCTTTCTCCCCTTCTCAGTTGCTACACTCAAAGAAATAATCCCTTCTTTCTGTATTTCAGCTTTTTCTGATCTTGGTTTTCATCAAAATATAGTCTATTTATGATAGAAAGTTTCAGTTTTATAACATAGTGAATGCTACTTTTATAGATTATACTCCATTTAAACATATTATAAAATACTGTCTATATTCACCATGCTGTACATTATATCATTGTATCTTATTTATTTTATACCTAGTAGGCTGTACCTCTTAATCCTTTTCCCCTATCTGGCCTCACTCCCACTCCCCCAGTGGTAACCACTAGCTTGTTCTCTATCTGTGAATCTATTTCTGTTTTGTTATATTTCTTCATTTGTTTTACTTGTTTAGATTCCATATATAACTGAAAACATATGGTATTTGTCTTACTTCAATAAGCATAATACCCTCCAGGTCTATCCATATTGTTGTAAATGACAAAAAATTCATTCTTTACTAATGGCTGTATAATATTCCATTGTGCATAAATGCCCCATCTCTTTATCCATTCATCTGTTGATGGATACCTAGGTTCCTTCCATGAGCTTCCCAGGTCATGCTAGTGGTAAAGAATCCACCTCCCAATGCAGGAGACACAAAGAGATGCAGTTCATTCCCTGGGTTTGGAAGATTCCCTGGAGTAGAAAATGGCACCCCACTCCACTACTCTTGCCTGGAAAATTCCATGGGGCCACAAAGAGTCAAAGATGACTGAGCGACTGAGAATGCGGCACAGGTTCCTTCCATACCTTGACTATTGTAAGTAATGCTGCTATGAACGTTGGGTGCATAATCTATCTTTTCGTATTCATGTTTTTGCTTACTTCAGATGTGTACCCAGGTATATAAAGAAATCACCCTGTATCTCATGCTGGTGCTCAGTCCTGACTGACTCTTTGTGACCCCATGGACTGCTACCTACAGGCTCCTCTGTCCATGGGACTTTCCAGGCAAGAATACTGGAGTGGGTTGCCTTTTCTTTCTGCAGAGGATCTTCCTGACTTAGGGATCGAACCCATGTCTCTTGCATCTCCTGCAGTGCAGGCAGGTTCTTTACCACAGCACCACCTGGGAAGCCCAAAGAGCTTGTACAACTCCATATAAAAAATGATTTTAAAATGGACAGAAGGCCCAGAGAAACATTTCTCCAAAGAAAACATTCAGATGGTTAACAAGCACATGAAAAAGTGTTCACTCAACATAACTAATCATCAGGGAAATACAAACCAAAACCATAATAAGACATTACCCCACACTGGTCAAAATGACTGTCATCAAAAAAATAATAATTATAAATGTTGGTGAGTATGTGGAGAAAAGGGAACCCTAGTACACTCTTGGTGGGAATGTAAATTTGTAAAGCCACTATGGAGAACAATATGGAGGTTCCTGAAAATATATATTATTTCAGCTTTTTCAAGTTGAGTCCCTAGTCCTCAGCCCTAGGACCACCTACCTCTTCTCTCTCCATTACCTCCATCTGTTTCTCACAGTATCCCAGGGATACACTTAACGGTGGATATAAGCTTGGTTTACTATTAGAGTACACTGTTCATGAAAATATTATAGAAGGCCTGCACCTTTAGAATCACATCTTTAATATAATTTGATGAACTAGTATTAAAAGTAGATATATGAGAAGTTTCACCTGAAAAAAAAGAAGACCTCCCTTACCTGAGTTTCCTGGGATTATTTCACACATAAATCTCTTGCCCTAAGGGCACAAGTCTGGGAATTAAGCAATAAGGATAAATCATTGGTTTTATCCTACATGGTCTTTCCAGTAGTCATGCATGGATGTGAGAGTTGGACCATAAAGAAGGCTGAGTGCCAAAGAATTGATGCTTCTGAACTGTGGTGTTGGAGAAGACTCTTGAGAGTGCCTTGGACTGCAAGGAGATCAAATCACTCCATCCTAAAGGAAATCAGTCCTGAATATTCATTGGAAGGACTGATGCTGAAGCTGAAACTCCAATATTTTGTCCACCTGATGTGAAGAGCTGACTCATTGGAAAAGACACTGATGCTGGGAAAAATTGAAGGCAGGAGGAGAAGGGGACAACAGAGAATGAGATGGTTGGATGGCATCACCGACTCAATGGACATGAGTTTGAAGAAAGCTCTGGGAGATGGTGAAGGACAGGGAAGGCTGGCGTGCTGCAGTCCATGGGGTCACAAAGAGTTGGACACGACTGAATGACTGAACAACAAATAAATCATTGGAGTTACACAGACCATATCTTTGCTGTTCACCTCTCACCAGAAGATAAAATCTGGTCAAGCCAATTACTATGAGTGAACCTTGATAGTGGCAATCCATCCCATGGGCCCCAACCCATCAGCATAACACTGTCATCTGAAAGATCTGTGGAGAACTTCAAGGCCAGTTCTTTGAGATCATATTGGGACCAGGGTCTGCACTATATGTCAACCACATAGAAACACAGGTTATCATTCTAAAATTAATAGAGAGAAAAGCACTGAGAAGGTGACATATTAGAAAAATGACAGGGTATTTGGATTCAGATAGATCTGGTTTTCTCAACTCTATTACCTCGTATTAACAATAATAGCTTGAGTAAGTTTTACCTGTTTGAACCTAAACATACTCACAGAGTGGGAATAACATATCTGAATTAGATATAATATAGCTTACTTCTAGAATTACTAATTATTTCTAACTATTTCTAGAATAGAAGTAGTATATTGAAAAAATAAATAAAACTCCCATGGAGTACTTGGTACTTAGCAGGTACTTGATTAGTAAGCATGATTATTATTACGAGTCTGTGTGACTTAAAGAGGCAGAAAAACTCAAGACAGAATGAGAGTTATTTTGCCTCCATGGGAAATTTGAGAAATTACTTTCTTTAACTGAAAACTCAATTTGATGGGCAGAATACAGCCCTAATTACAGATCTTAACTATGACTTTTACTTCAATCTATTGATAGATCTTACTTGTAAGAAAAAGAAATATGCTTCTCAGAGATATTCCTGAGGGCACTCTTCTATACAATTACAATATGCATGAAAAGAACTCACATGTTTGCTCTGAAGTATTTGCTTTCAAAATTACTCAGACATGATTTTCTTTCTAAGGTCTTCAAGAAATATAGTATTTCAGGCAAGGCCATTTTATCTATCAGGGAGTATAAAAACAGTACTTAGAATGATTCAAGAAACTACAAAAAATAATCTGGAAAAATTATTGGCTCTGAAATACTAAACTGAAGCTACAAAATAAAATTTTATACATATTTAACTACATGTCTAAAAAAAAGTTGTGCTTCCCAGGTTGCACAGTGGTCAAGAATTCATCTGCCAATGCAGGGGACACAGGAGATGCAGGATTCATCCCTGGGTTGGGAAGATCCCCTGAGAAGGAGATGGCAACCCATTCCAGTATTCTTGCCTGGAAAACCCCATGGAGAGAGGGGCCTGAGGGGCTACAGTCTATGGGGCCTCAAAAGAGTCAGACACAACTTAGCCAACTAAACAACACATACTAAAAAAAGTAAAATGGAGGAAATTTGGCCTATTTCCATAATGCATTTAAGCTAACTTTTAAAAGTTATGGGTATTTTAAGATCATTAAAGTAGGCTAAAAGGATGTGAACCACATTATTAGAAAACCTCAACTAAGGTATAATTGTGCATGAAATTTAATGCTGAGTTCTTGGATGACAAACTAAAATGCTAAACATGGTGATTTTTAGCCTCTGTTCTTCTAAGAAAAGAAGCAACACTAGCTAATCAGAAGAGACACATTTTCTAAAGCAGTAAAAGCAAAGATGGATTTGTAGAGATCTTTACATAAGGGATATTGAAATACATAACAAAAAGCACCAAGATATTTTCCATGGAGCCCATCTCTTTTCAACTGACTCCCTGCAAAAAGTAAAAAGTATTATATTAAACCACAGTGAATGAAGACAGCGTAATAAAAAGGAGTTGTAACATGATTAGGAAGGGTAAATTTTCAATTTGATAAAAATAGAGAGCATGGAAGATTTAGAAAGCTGAGTAGACTATTACTTTTAAATATCAATGGTTGCTTGTCCAGTCTCCTCAGAGATACTATATAAAGAGCAACATGAACTATATATGGTCCCTGGATAGTGCCTGAAACACAAGTATTATGCATTCTTTATTAAAAAATTATCCACGTGTTAAACGGCAAGTATACAAGTGACAAAAGTATCACAGTTCTGAAAATAAAATAAACCCATTTGTATTTTGGCTTAAAGCGCATATACCTCCCCCCTTCTACATGTTAGGCAGTATAAATAATTGTAGACAAATTTTTTTCAGGAAGGAACTTTGAGCATAAATGATCAAAGGAGATAGAAATAAAACCAATATAATTTTAAAAATCAGCAAAAGGAAGGAAGGTGCCTTTCTGAATTTCCTCCTCTCCATCCACCTTCACATTCTACTTTAATTAAATTTGATTCCCTCAAGCACTAGCATTCAAGATAATTATTAAATAGCCCAAATTAGTACTTCTATTTTGTTTTATTAATTAAGATTATTACCCAGTCCACAGGCAACAGGATCTCCAATTCAACTCCATTATTAGTCCTCACAGCTAAATCCAGGACCTCCCATTGGGATACAGCAGATTAGAGATTTTACAGTATAATATAAAAAATAATTGTGGGAGATGTTTATTTATTCTAACAGTTTCTACTCTCTTTAAACTCAAGAGTATTTTGTAATTTCAAAGAGGAAAAAAAAAAATTGGTTCCACTCTAGATTTTGTTTTGTTTTGCTTTTACTTTAGAATAGTAAAAACACAATATTTCATCTATTACAGAAATAAAATAGGCTTGTGTGAGCCAGTCTGGAAAGTGAACTATATTTGGTAGCATTATTACCTTTAGAAAATGAACTCTGAGTCCAAATAGACATTTTTTCAGATGAACTTTGGGGAAATAACTACCTGCATAAATTGGAGTCTACCACTGCTTTCTTCATTCATGTCTTTGCTTGCTGACTTACTAAGGAAACATTAATAGATGTCTACTACGCTTCATACTCTGTTCTGAGAGCTAGATACAGGTATTCCCACCACCACCAATACACCCATTAAGGAACTCACTGTAGCTGGCTGGGGAAGGGTACATAAAAATTATTAAAATAATCATTCATGGTATGTTTAAGACATTACGGAAGCAGATAAGATGACATGATTAACTCTTCCTGCACGAAATTGGGCAAGTCTTCCAAAGGAAGATCCCCCTGAAGTGGACCACTGATAATCAACAGGGGCTTTCCAGGCAGAAGACATTTCAGGAGAATGAAATCCAGAAGCAAGAAATGAGAAGTATAACGAGTGAGGGTCTTTGGTGTAGGCAGACACAGCTAAAAATCAAGGGCTTTGAAGAGCTTTTAGTCCCTGTACTAAGGCATTTAGAGTTGCTGTTATAGGTCTCTGGGGTCTATCAAACGTTTTAGAACACGGGGCTTACACAATTAGATCTGTACTTTATAAAGATTAATTGTGGCAATGCCACAGTAGAATGGAGATACTGCTTAAAACACACATGTGCACAGTATCCTCTGAAAACTGAACATTGACTTCATCACAACAATCCCTCCACTTCCAAATGGGCTTTTATTTAGTGCTGAAATCATCATAATCTTGTAAAGTTTGAGTTTATATAGCAAAGACAGATGGGTTACCATTCCAGACTCAATTTGAAAGCCTAACTCTTCCCATGAAGAACATTAACTTCATGGCTAAGTGGCCTATTTATGACTTTAATTTTAAATACCTTTCTCCATCCGGGAGAAATATTACTCATTTAATCACAAATTTAAGTGTAAACAGGCATCCTTTTTATTTTAAATCTCTTCTGCTTTTTTCCTCAGTAAAAGGTGATCAGGATAGAATGGCTGCCTCAGGTTCTTGTTATTATCAAGCTTCTCCACACTTATATGTGACCAACTGGGTGGCTGTCCCTCCCTACTGAGGGGTTTCCCAGGTGGCAGTAGTGGTAAAGAACCCTCCTGCCAATGCAGGAGATGTAGACACTAGGGATCGATACCTGGGTCCGGAAGATGCCCTGGAGACGGGCATGGCAACCTACTCTAAAATTCCTGCCTGGAGAATCCCATGGACAGAGGAGCCTGGTGGGCTATGGTCCATGGGGTTGCAAAGAGTCTGCCATGACTGAAGTGACTTTGCTTGCATACATGCTCTCCTTACCGGGCTCCAAGCTGGGCCTCCACCCACCTCTTCCATTTTATTTTTCCAAGGCATTCAGCTTTACCAAAAAATTGAAACATGGCAGAAAGAAGGAAACAGCATTGCATAAGCTTAACTCGTGGGAAAAGAACCCTTCAACATTGGCCATAAAAGAAACCACAGGAGAACAACCACAGGTAACAAAGAGGGTCCTACAGCACTGCAAACATGAAGAACAAGAACCAGATGTATCGCCAGGACCTTGCAGCAGCACTATGTACTTTCAGCCCTGAGAAACCAATCAGGACACTAACAGAACCAGAAAGAAAACACACTTCAGTGGGCCAGTAGGTCACAGCCAAACTATTCAGAGCACTGTTGGTAAACAACAAACTAGGCTTTGACCAAGACAGCAAAATAAACAGACTCAAGCCACTCATTACCACCTGCTGCACATTCCTAGCCCTTCCTGCCCCACCCCGCCCCCACTTCCCTAACCCTCTCCCTTCACCCTGAAGAATCCAAGATCCCATAATCAATGAGACCCTGACCATAAGAACTCTCTGAGTTTTGACCACTGCTCTCCTGAGCAAAACCTGAAAGGATTTCACTGGGAATTACAGTCCAGAGCACTTTCTACTTTTACACGGAAGTCTACACTCTTGTCTAAAAGGGTGCATCACTATTTGTTCTGCGCTGACTTTGTTTTTTCTTGAGAACACAGTTCTCACCCCCACTTATTATCAAATCTGTATGTTCAAAATGGTTCAAATTCACTGTATATACAGCCCACAAGAACATAACTGAGAAACCATCCTCCTCTCAAACCCAAGCCCCTGTGATTAAGTAATAAAACCAAACAACACAGTTGAAAGCCAAGGACAAGACTGAGTTTCAGCAGGCTTTCCCACATAGAAAGGACCACAGAGTCTCCTTCTTTTAATCACTCTGGCTGTGTATTCCTTACACAAACCTCAAACTAAAGTCCAGATCTGAACAAGTTCAGTTTTCCCCTTACTCCCACTTAAAGGTCTTCCACCAAGAAGACATCCTCTCTGAAGGGTAAGAGGATTTTATTTATCTTAAGGTTTTGTCAGTATCTCCGTCCTCCAAGATGTCTAAGGGAAATTCTCTAACAACTCAGTAATGGCTCTAAAGAGAACAGATTTCTCTGCTTGCTACCTGAAGGTCAGGCACCCAGGGAAGACAAAAAGGGGAATTGTGTTATTGGGCTTTCTTAGAGGTTGAAATATCCCCAGAGAAGAGGAAGTATTAAGAAATTTAAAAGGG
This sequence comes from Capricornis sumatraensis, assembly GCF_032405125.1. Taxonomy (NCBI): domain Eukaryota; kingdom Metazoa; phylum Chordata; class Mammalia; order Artiodactyla; family Bovidae; genus Capricornis; species Capricornis sumatraensis. Next base: position 102,655,459 of record NC_091075.1, on the reverse strand, counting down.
AGAGTGAGGCCTTAATAAGTCTAATGTGATCTTTATATTTGTTTTCTTTTTCTAATATATTAACTATGTGTGTTTTATATTTTATGATGCCCAGCCTAATACCAACACCCATTCTTGCCCTTAATGGTTGGTTTTGAGGTCTAATTAGAAGCAGGAGACAGATTGTTTATATTTAATCTGTCCATCTTCTTCTCAGTAATTGAGTAAAGCTCTTAACTCTACTGTAAATATCCCTGGGTTTCAATTAATTTGTTTGACTTAATAGACATAGCAACACATACTGTTTTACTTATGGATAAGCAGACACTTTGCAACTTTTATACTTCAAATACACATGATTTATTTACTTCCTCATTTTAGAAAGAGATGAGATAATAATGTCCTTCTAGATTTACCAAAAAAACAGTAAGCTATGATGGAAACAGAAATATATTGGAAATGATACTTTAAATGAATTAATATATTAATTCATTTAAAGGCAGTCTGGGTTCCCTATTACTAGCTGGTATTGAAAACCTAACACTCTAAGGAATCCAGAGTAATATTATCTACCCTTATATTTGAGGACTTGTACAAGAAACGCAGTCTGAAGTATTCTTTTTTTTAATGATAACATATTGCATATCTCTATCCTCAAAAGCGGTCAGATACTTCCTCGAAAAGTTTCCTTTTAAAAAATCTAAACAAATTATTTTGGGTGACTGAAAACTCACCAAATATTCCCAAAGGCTTTGTTTACAATTACAGTATTTACTATTAAAATATACCTTTGAATAGTTATTATCTAGAAAACTCTCCTGATATAAGACACTAACAGAGACGAGCAGCGAAGGGGGCAGATAGATAGTGAGGGAAGCAAACTGCGGAGTCTATACTCCTTCCTTCTATTTTTAAGCCTAGAAACGCGCACTATCAGCTTGCTCTGTTTTCTTCCTTTTAAAAATAATAATAAAGGAGCATTGTTCCCCATCATCTACATGCACGCGTACGCGCGCGCGCGCACACACACACACACACACACACACACACACACACACACACACTGCACCAGCACGGGATTCCTGCGGTCCCTCCTCGCCCCCTGCAGCCCCCACCCGGGTCTCCCGCAGCTGTGCCCGCAGCCCCCCGGGGCGCAGGCGAGGCCAGGTCCCAGCCCCCCGAGGTCAGCCCGGAGCACATCACTCCCCCCCACGCCCCAAACCAGGTCACTTACCCTGCTCGGAGCGCACGACAGAAGAGGGACGGAGACTGCTCCGAAGAAAAAGACCCCCAGGACGAGCAGGAAAAAATAAATAATAAAGCGAGGAGGGCAGTCTCCTTACTTCCCACAACAAGGGGAAGTATTGCGCCCCATGCACTGGGTAGCTCCGCAGCCGCGGTTTCGGAGGAAATGCGCGGCGGCAGAAGAAGCTGCGGCTGGGGTGGAAAGTTGGGGGTGGTTCCCCCCAGCCGCCCGCGCCCCAATCCGCTCCGGTCCCCGCCGCAGTCTTGACAGCTCCCCCGGCCTTCGATACCCTCCGAAGCCCCGCCGCCGGTTTCCACCCGGAGCTGGGCTGAGTTGCCACATGCACTTGAGAGATCCTAGCAGTTGCGCACAGAAGAGTCCCAGAAGTTAGAAAGAGTGATTGTGTGTGAATGTGTAAATATACAGTACAAGAGGCTGGAACAACTGAGCGGGGCCAACCCTCAGACGCAGCCCGGGGTTTCAGATTTCATTTGGCAACTGGCAGCTTCAGAAGATTCGAGCCGCACGACGGGGGAGGCAAGAGGAGCCCGGTCCTCGCCCAGCGCCTCTCTGCGGGGTTATCTTAGAGTCTGGGTGACACTGGGTGGGGGGTGGGGGGGCGGTCCCCGGACCCTCGACAGCCAGACAGAGCCCTGCGTCGGTACCCCCGAGGCTTACTTGACCCGTTTATTTCCTTCATATCACAGACACACGTTGGTGTGAATCTGGGGCTGTGCGTGCGGAGAAGGGATGCCAAATACATATCCCTTTGCCCCCTAGAAGCTCAGCATGTCTTTGGCCAAACCTCACAAGGTTTTACTTGCTTCTGTCAGCTCTCTGTATAAAATCTTATTTCTCCAATCAGAATTACCTGGGTCATTAAACCTGTATTCCTAGAAATGTTTATTTAGATGAATACTCTCTAGTTAGATCTTTAGAGAAAGTCAAAGCATAATTACTTCCTTATCATGGTTTAAGAGCTCTCAAAATTACGCAGTATAAAAGAAAGAGGATGGAGTAGTAAACATTTTGCTGATCCAGTCCCCTCTCCTCCCACCACCAAAGAAAAAAGAATTTCAGATCTAGATATTAGATATTATAGTACTGATTACCTGGAATGCCAACTCAACTATTCAAATATATATATATATATATATATATATATATATATGCTTTAAAGTATTTAAAAACCATCACTATGGATCTCCAGTGATATGGAAGAGCACACATTTAAATTTAGAAACACCAAAAATAAAAGTCTGTGTGGACACGTGTTTCTTTTTTTTTTTTTCTTTTATCTTTCTTTTTCTGGTTTCTTGTAGTCTTTCTTTCTGGTGATCTGTCTCATCCTGGCTTGATGTCCCACTAGAAAATTGATTTTCTGGTGGGAGAATTCTCAACCATCTAATTAAGCTTGGCAGGGAAAAAATTCTTTGGGTATTTCTTTTTAAAAGTGTGTGTTGAATTCCTACCCAGAAGCAGTGTAACTTATTTTCTAATTGGTAGGAATAAATGACCTTCATGGCTTTACATATTCTACCTGCAGCCTGGCAGGTACGTGCCAATGGGCGGTTTTAGATGAAAGCTGGAAAATAATGAAATTAACCAAAATGAAATCTGCACACACTTGAGGGTCCCAAGAGCCTCAGGAAGCTGTGTCAATGATTCAAGATTCTGACATTTAGAAAAGACAAGGAAGCTATCATGTTGGTAACCTAATTCAGGATATAACAACTACTACCACAAGCAACTTAGAATCAAGACAATACAAAATTGAACTCAACATGATTACCGGATATTCCCTAATCCAAACGGTTAAGACATGCCTCTGTGACACACCCTCACATCTAAGATCTTTGCTTTCACATCTCCTGACCTCTGTCTCCATCCCTTCCAGTTCAGTTAAGTCATTCAGTCGCATCCAACGCTTTGTGAAGCCATGGACTGCGGCACACCAGACTTTCCTGTCCATCACCAAGTCCCATGTCCATTGAGTCAGTGATGCCATTCAACTATCTCATTCTCCATTGTCCCCTTCTCCTCCTGCCTTCAATCTTTCCCAGCATCAAAGTCTTTTCTAAAGAGTCAGTTCTTTGCATCAAGTGGCCAAAGTATTGGAGTTTCAGCTTCAACATCAGTCCTTCCAATGAACACCCAGGACTGATCTCCTTTAGGATGGACTTGTTGGATCTCCTTGCAGTCCAAGGGACTCTTAAGAGTCTTCTCCAACACCACAGTTCACAAGCATCAATTCTTCAGTGCTCAGCTTTCTTTATGGTCCAAATCTCACATCCATACATGACTACTGGAAAAACCACAGCTTTTGGTTTTGACTAGATGGACTTTTGTTGGCAAAGTAATGTCTCTACTTTTTAATATGTTGTCTAGGTTGGTCATAGCTTTTTTTTCCAAGGAGCAAATGTCTTTTAATTTCATCTCTGCAGTCACTATTTGCAGTGATTTTGGAGCCCAAGAAAAGAAAGTCTCTGTTTCCACCATCTATTTGCCATGAAGTGATGAGAACGGATGCCATGATCTTAGTTTTTTGAATGTTGAATTTTAAGCAAGCGTTTTCACTCTCCTCTTCCACTTTCATCAAAAGGCTCTTCAGTTCCTCTTTGCTTTCTGCCATAAGGGTGGTATCATCTGCATATCTGAGGTTATTGATATTTCTCCCAGAAATCTTGATTCCAGCTTGTGGTTCATCCAGTCTGGCATTTTGCATGATATACTCTGCATATAAGTTAAATAATCAGGGTAACTATATACAGCCTTGACGTACTCCTTTGGCAGTTGGAACCAGTCTGTTGTTCCATGTCCAGTTCTAACTGTTGCTTCTTGACCTGCATACAGATTTCTCAGGAGGCAGGTCAGGTGGTCTGGTATTCCCCCTTCCACCTGACATCATTTCATTGATGTGTATGATGTATGCGATTATCTTAAGCTAGACAGTACAACTGAAAAATGGGAAGACTGTCACTTGAGGATTAAGCAGCAGGGAAGGTATATCTACCAAAACCCTGTCTTCCCCTATCATTTCTCTGCAGAAAGAAAAGTGCCATTGTATTTGTTTTCTAGAAGCTCCTTAGGGGTTTAGCAAAGATCTTTGTTACCAATCATATAAATTGAACTAGAAAATGCTTGATTGTCCACAGGACTTAAGTATGTTGTTGTTGTTGTTCAGTTGCTCAGTCGTGTCCGATTCTTTGCGACCCCATGGACTGCAGCACGCCAGGCTTCCCTGTCCTTCACCATCTCCTGGAGTTTACTCAGACTCACGTCCAGTGAGTCGGTTATGCCATCCAACCATCTCATCCTCGGTCACCCCCTTCTCCTCCTGCCATCTTACTTTTTTCTCATTTGTGGATTAATTAGGACTAGGAGACATCTCTCATGCAGATTCTAGCAACTTTAAAGGAGAAATAAATTTGAAAAGAGGAGACTTAAAGGTTCTGACCAGGGGAGGATGCCAATATGATAGATACAGACTCCAGGGGGTGTGGTGTCTGTCATTCAGTTCCCAAGGTCTCTGGTGAGAGAGACCTGGGTTTCACTTAAAGCTGGATTTTGCCAGTCTACTCAATTCAGAGTTAAAGGCATTTCTTTTTCAGACCAATTCTACAAACCCCACAAATGCTTCAAAGGTAAAAGCTAAGTTTCCAGGATTCTAAGTCATATCCTCAGAAGGAGTATAAAAGGTATGCAAGGTTTGAGAAGCTTTACAAGGAGATTTACAGGGGGATGTATGATACTTTTAAGACCGGAGAGAGTTCAGGAATCTAGAAAAGAAATAGAAGGAGACAGAGGAGGAGAAGTATGTGGAGGAGGAGAGAGAGGACGAGGAGAGAAAGCAGATAATGGCCTTATTATACTTGGTCAAGTTGTTTGGATATCAGTATTGCCAGACTTGAGGACAGAAAAATACCCATAGACAAAGCCCCCTAGACACTATTTCTGTCTTGTCACTTAGTTTAGAATTTAATTAGAGAAACCTTAGCAAGAATTTGTACAATTACTTTAATATTTCAAGTATGTGGGGCCAATAGTACTATAAAACAAGTATGGATTAAAAATGTGTTTTAATTGCACTTTACTAATCTAAAAACTGTAAGGTTTTCCACAAGATTCCTTGCCAGATTCTTTGAAGATCTTCACATAGAGTAATGTATTGTCATGTTACCCACTGTCCATTAATAGCAGATACTGGGGCTATTTAATTATGTTTTCTTTGGGGAAAACATAAATTCCTAAGAGGGCAAAAAACACAGTAACAAAACTGAATAGTCAAGAATTGCCAAAATCCTAACATTTCCTTCGGGTTGTCACCAACAATGCAGAATTTGTGTGGGTACTGGAATATGCCAAGATATGATTGCAGAATTAAGATAGAAGGCTGTGCTATAGTGCAAGTCTGTTTCAAACCTTCAGTGTTCAGGTTGTCTTTTTATTTCCTAGGGGGAGTTTTATTTATTTATTTTTTTTGGTGGGTGGCGGGGAGTGTGAAATCCAGTTTTTTTGAGTCTGTGTCTATCACTTTGGCATCCAACCCTGGTTAGAACCTTTCAAGTCTCCTGTTTGCGAATTTATTTCTCTAAAATTGCTAGAATCTGCATGAGAGATGTCTTCTAGTCCCAATTAACCCACAAATGAGAGAAAAGTAAGGTGGCAGGAGGAGAAGGGGGTGTCTTAGCTAAATAAAGTATGGAAAGATTAAGGGAGTTTTGTGCCCACCCTCATCCTAATACTTTGGATCACATGATCTAGGAAAAGGTGTAGGGCTACTACTATTAAAATGTTGGGGTCAAAAAATCCAACCAAATCCCCATGAGTAAGGAGAGAAAGTGCAAAACACAGACAGGCACCTGTGGTGGTGGAGTCCTTCCTGCCCCTGTAATTTCATCACGGGTCTGCTCTCAGTTAAGGGCCTTCAAATTGAAGCAACAAGCATGCAATACACCTATGTAGATCCTGAATGGACTAGAGTATCAACCATTATTGTAAACTTTTATCTAATGGATTTATTTTTGGTTCCAGCCAGTATCATACTCCATTGTCCCCTATATGTAAGTCACTGAGTCATATCCAACTCTTTGCGACCCCATGAACTCTACCCTGCCAGGCTCCTCTGTCCACAGCATTCTTCAGGCAAGAATACTGGAGTGGGTAGCCATTCCCTTCTCCAGGGAATCTTCCTGACCCCGGGAACAAACCTAGGTCTCCCACATTGCAGGCAGATTCTTTACCATCTGAGCCACTAGGAAAGCCCTAGGTCTTCAAATTAGATGGTATACACACACACACACACACACACACACACACACACAATAATCCATGATTACATTCATTTTCAAAATAGTGTTTTTTGTCTAATTACAAAATTAATATATGTTCAACTCAGGAAATTGGGGAGCTGCAAAAAAGCATAAAAGAAGAAATCAAAAATTGCCATGATCTCACCATACAGAGAAAAAGTATTATTAACATTCTGAGTATATCTAAATGTTTATTCACCTCTGTGTGCACGCACGTGTGTGTGTGTGTGTGTGTGTGTGTGTGTGTGTGTGTGTGTTAAATAATGGTTTGGTTCACATTATCAACCAAAGCAAGATTGTCTTTGCATGGGCTGTAAATGGAAACCTCAGTTTCCAATTAAAATGGTTTTCTTTTATTCTGTTTAGAGCCAGACTGTGGAATTTACTGGATTATGCTAAAGAACCAAACTCTCCCCTCCAAGATATGCAGACTCCCTCCACTGAGCTCCCAGAAAAATTCCCTGCTTTATGCTTTCACGTTTTTCAGTGGCCATTTCTAAATTTCTCCCTTTCTAGGATTTCTTTGACCTTGTTGACTCAAAATTTCTCTAAGATAGTCTTTATGTTCCTGTCCGTCACATTCCAGCTCTTCTTTCTCTTCCTGAGTACAAATATACATGCACGCACCCCCCAACACACCCACCATATACATAGACATGCATGTACACACCCACAGAGTGAAACGTTCCCCCAGACATGAGACTTTCCACTCGCAGACTCAGCTCTTAATGTTAAAAACTAACATGAAACTTAAAATATTTCAAAATCTAATTCCATCTGAGTAATACCAAGATGGGCTTAGACTCAAGATACATACCTTTTTGTAGATTTCAAGCTCATTCTCATGTTGGAATCATCTCATTAAGTTTGTGTTCATTCAAAAATTAAACACTGCCATTGAAATAAAACCATCTGCTCCTAAGAATTATTTACTTGTAGGCTACCTAAATTATGTGTGACTTATAAGTGGTTTCCATTTTTAAGCAGATAGAAAGTAAGTGATAAGTTAGTTCTTTACATGTGTTTAATTCCAGTGTCATATATTCTAAGCCTTATCATTTGTTCAGAATACCCTCATTTCATCCTATTTTCATCATATTCCAAGCTCTTTCAATAATGGATGTACTTTTTGCCTACTTTTCCATTTTTCCTTCCTCAGAATTGCCTGCTTTATATAGTTTCAGATAATTTGAAATTAAAAAAAAAGAAAAACATTTACGTCATTATGGATTCTTGTCCCAATGATGGGAAATACACAGTCTAGATTCAAAGTTGAGCTGTTAAGACTATTAATGGTTTTGGATATTAGGCACAATTGATCCCATTCTTGAGTAAATATTATTTATCTTGTTTGGGCTGTTAACTAGAGACTTGGAGGTCGACATTAAGTAACTTAAAACTAGTGAGGTTTAATAAAATAAAACATTTTCTCATTACAGAGTGGAGACATAATCATCAATTTTTTTAACCGTCCTTCTTGAAAACTAAACAAGAAAGTGTCAATGAATCAAAATAATTCATTCAAACACACTACTAATGATGACAATAATAATAATGATTATAATTGTAAAGTAATAGGAGTATTCCTTAGAGTTTTTGAAGTGTCTTTCTATATGTGATATCTTTTCATTGCAGCAGCCCTATGAAAAATCTGTTATTGCTTACTCTTTACACAAGAAAGATCAGAGAGAAGCACTGTATACACCTTGTTCAGGATCATATAAGCTAATGAAGGGTGAAGATAAGACCTGAATTCAGGCCATTTGAGTACAAATTGTGGATTCTTTTCACTCAGGTGTTAGCAGCAGCATCTCCCTATACAAAAGACAGCACAATTCCCCTTTCACACATCACTTATACTGGTCAAGTGCTTGACAATAATTGTATCATTACATTCTTCTATGAGAAGGGAAAACTATCATTCTCTTGCAGACCAATTTTAAGTCCTACTTCAGGTATTAATTTTAGTGTCCTTTCCTACCAAACCTTTTATTCACGTTTCCAAAAAAAATGACAAAAATAACTCTTCTCCCTCTTTCTCTCTTGGCTCATCATTTGCTGAAGGTGTTAATGAACAGTGAATTGGCCACAAAACAGGCAGAGATATCAGGAAAAACAGCAGGCAATTTAGATAATTCACAAACTTGAAAATTACTTCCTAAGAAATGACTATTGGTTTTAAGATCTTGCAGTAAAACTGGGAAAAATTTGAAATTAGAAGTCTGCTTAAGACAGAAAAGATAGATGTCGATTACATAAAGAACAGAGATGGAGATAACTAGCTCTTCAATATTTGAAAAATTACCAAACATAAACTTCCTTGGGAAATCAACAAAAATAATGCAATTTCTGAAAGATTTTCAAAGTAATATTCCACAGTAGTAACCAAAGGGCAGTTAAAGATGTGGGCTATTAAGCAGACAAAACAAAACAAAAACCAAACCACACACACAAAAAAACAAACAATAAAACCAAATAGGACTGAAAAATTATTATCCTCTCCTTTTCTGTTCTCAAATTTCTCAATTTCTTTCAAAGTTTAGAAATGCCAGCAAGCAAGCTTTTTGCAGGCTTGCTTTGCAAAAGTGGAGAGGTTGGGCTGGGAGTAAGGAATGAGCTGTAAGGGTAAGGGTTGAGGCTGAGGAGACGAGGTGGTGAAGTTTCTAAATGCTGAGCAGTCTGTCTGTCTTAGATGACTTCAATGGAAGACACTCTATCTGGTATGTTTTACTCAAGAATGGACAGACCAGTGAAAGAGGCTTCTATATGGCTCTTGTTGGGAAAATGTCCAATGAGATAGAAACAGAGCACCAAGACTTCAACCCAAGACTAATGCATTTTCAAGGAAGAAAGATGCTTATAGGTGGGACATCAGATGAGCCATTCTCTTGAACTTGGGGAAAGTGATTCCAAATTCTTAAAGAAAGAGGTTTTCAAAAAAAATTAAACAAAAGTCAGAAAATGAGACCAACATTTGGGGAGCCCAATAAAATAATTTTAAGATTCACTTAGAGAAATCCTCTCCTATCTGGGTTGGAGAAGGTGCTCAGCATCTTGAAAGCATCAGCAGCAACTACAAGATCAGACCCAGCTGTGCCTTCGAGGTCCAACACTGGAGCAGATTCAGCCACCAGGAAAGAGAGTGGACGGCAGAACTGAGATCTACAGCTGAGAAATATCAATAACTCCCAAAGAGAGGACCTCCAGACCCTGTCAGGGGTAGGTGAGAGGCCCAGGGGGATGGCGGCTTCCACTGATCCTTCTGGGTAGAGACTCAGAGCCGAAGTCTAAAGCTTGGACTACAGTCATATAAACATTCACTATCAATGTAAATGTTTACCCATGTTCCTGCCTAAGTCCTTTTAAATGTTGTGGATACTCAAATTCTAACACAAGGAATTAGAAATTCAGTGTAGTTAAGCCCAATATTGGAAATTTTATGAAGAAAAATAATATTGGGAGAATGAGAAATTCAAAAATGTAGATATTAACAGTTGCTATGTACATGGGTGCTTTCTTTATATGGTTGAAAGCATTAAGAGTTGGGTTCCTCAGTCATGTCTGAATCTTTGCAATCCCATGGACTGCAGCTCTCCAGGCTTCCTTGTCCATCACCAACTCCCATAGCTTGCTCAAACTCATGTCCATTGAGTCAGTGATGCCATCCAACGATCTCATCCTCTGTCATCCCCTTCTCCTCCTGCCTTCAATCTTTCCCAGCATCAGGGTCTTTTCCAATAAGTCAGCTCTTTGCATCAGGTGGCCAAAATATTGGAGTTTCAATTTCAGCATCAGTCCTTCCAATGAATATTCAGGACTGATTTCCTTTAGGATTGACTGGTTTAATCATGCAGTCTAAGGGACTCTCAAGAGTTTTCTCCAATACCACAGTTCAAAAGTAGCAATTCTTCAGCGTTCAGCTTCCTTTATGGACCAACTCTCACATCCATACTTGACTACTGGAAAAACCATAGCTTTGACTGGACAGACCTTTGTTGCAAAGTAATGTCTCTGCTTTTTAATATGCTGTCTATGTTGGTCATAGCTTTTCCTTCAAGGAGCAAGTGTCTTTTAATTTCATGGCTGCAGTCACTATCTGCAGTGATTTTGGAGCCCAAACAAATGAAGTTTCTCACTGTTTCCATTGTTTCCCCATCTGTTTGAAAGCATTAAACTCTTCCCAAATGTGAGACCTGGGCAGAATGCAAAGTCAATTCAGGCCTTATCTGTGCCTTCATGAAATTCATATACAATCACTGAGAAGGAGTGAACCTAAAAGTTTAAAGTAAATGTTTCCTTTTCCTTGAAGTTCAGGCAGAAATGATGCTACAATACATTTATTCTTGGCTCAGATCAAGCCTCAGAAAGTTGCTGGCATCACTTCAGAGGCAAACAAAAGGCTTATTCTTTCATATGATAATGTTACACCATTATTTTAGACAGACGCTAGCCTTCACTTTAACTGGTATATGAAGCCGTCTTGACGTACTTTATATTTTTTCTCATTTGTTCTCTAAATTCTCAATGCATTACTGTATAGACCAGAAGACAATGAATGTATTTAATGTGAAAACTGTCCAGGTACTTACCAGGTGGGTTTTTCTTAACATGCCTTACACTGTGCATGAATAGACAATAATAGAAAAAGCACTCACTATTTATAAACAAATAACAGAAATTTAGTGATAATATCAAATGCTTGAAAATCAGTTTACAAACATTAAAATAGTTCCTGAGTTGAACATTCCATGAGGAAAGCATAAAGTAACAACAAATTCCTTTTATCTTAACCATTAGCTTTAATCGCTTATCAAATTCTGGCAACCCCCTCCAGTATTCTTGCCTAGGAAATCCCATGGACAGGGGAACCTGATGGGCTACAGTCCTTGGGGTGGTAAAGGTCTGACATGACTAAGTACACATACACACACACACTACATTTGGCTTGAAATTTCCCATACTTACTTAACCCAGACTTGACAAGATTTAGATAAATGTAATCTGTAGGTTAAAAGTAATTCAAAAGTTGCCCTTTTCTCCTGTGCCTGCTTTTCTTTTAGAGGATCATTGTTAAAATATCTATTTCATTAGTCCTATTATAAAATTAATATTATAAAGCAAACATTTAAGTTTAAGCTACCTGCCACGTGTAAAATGACTTATTAATTTCTCATGATGTGCTTCATTGGGTTTTAAGAATAGAATCAAATGGTTATCTAAAATAATCATATATTTTTCACACAAAGATTATATTAATTAAAAATTTTTGAGACTAAGGATTTATGTTATTTCAATGAAAGGAAGATTATAGCAATGTCGATCTTTCATTTTTAATGAAAAACTTAACTTTAGAACTAAAATGTTTGTCTAAATGTAGGCTTTTCTGCACACAGCTCCTTTTAATAGGTTGTCATATTCAGAAGTTATTTTGCAAGGAAAATCATCTAAACATAAAGTCCAGTAAGCCAAAAATTCAGGACTCTTAGCACATAAGAAACTCTTTCTGCTGCCTTCTGATGCGTACATCTATGTTTCTCATCAAGATTCCTGGGAGAAATATCAATAACCTCAGATGTGCAGATGACACTACCCTTGTGGCAGAAAGCGAAGAAGAACTAAAGAGCATCTTGATAAAAGTGAAAGAGGAGAGTGAAAAAGTTGGCTTAAAGCTCAACATTCAGAAAACTTAGATCATGGCATCCAGTCCCATCACTTCATGGCAAATAGTTGGAGAAATAATGGAAACAGAGAGAGACTTTATTTTCTTGGGCTCCAAATTCACTGCAGATGGTGACTGCAGCCATGAAATTAAAAGATGCTTGGTCCTTGGAAGAAAAGCTATGACCAACCTAGACAGCATATTAAAAAACAGAGACATCACTTTGCCAACAAAGGTCCGTCTAGTCAAAGCTATGGTGTTTCCAGTAGTCATGTATGGATGTGAGAGTTGGACTGTGAAGAAAGCTGAGTGCCGAAGAACTGATGCTTTTGAACTGTGGTGTTGGAGAAGACGCTTGAGAGTCCCTTGGACTGCAAGGAGATCCAACCAGTCCATCCTAAAGGAAATAAGTCCTGAATATTCACTGGAAAGAATGATGTTGAAGCTGAAACTCCAACACTTTGACCACCTGATGCAAAGAACTGACTCACTGGAAAAGACCCTGATGTTGGGAAAGATTGAAGGCAGGAGAAGGGGACGACAGAGGATGAGATGGTCAGATGGCATCACCAACTCGATGGACATGAGTTTGAGCAAGCTCTGGGAGTTGGTGATGGACAGGGAAGCCTGGCCAGCTGCAGACCATTGAGTTGCAAAGAGTTGGACATGACCGAATGACTGATCTGAACTGAACTGAATGCACATAAGGTATTACTTGACCCATGTTGACTTTGTAATTACTATTTGTATTTCTGAAATACTATATAATTTTGTATAATAACTGTAGATAGATATATTAATAATTAAAATTTTGCATTTGCACTTTATTGAGGTAAGATTAATGACCTTATGATTGCATTTATATTTAATAGCTGCAGAAATACCCCTTGAAAATAGCCATTTCCAGGGAGAAGCCGCTATGCTCAATGCAAGCTAATAGTCCAAGAACACAGAGCTTTGTGATAACCTAGGACAGCATGACAAGTTTATGTGATTAATAATAATAATCACAATAAATAAATAATAATAAATATATAAAACAACTAATGAACTTTAATAAGTCAATCTATAGATATTTATCAGTAATCTGTGTGGGTTTTGAGCAGTCATGAAGCTTTAATTTAAAAAGTGAAGTATTTACTTAAAAGCCTGAAATAAGATTATCAATTACCTACACTGAGTGATGTTTACTAATATCATTGGTCATTCTCAAACATAATAAAGTTGAGATTTATTTACCTGTATAAATGGCTTTTTAAGTATTCATGACATAAAGTCTCAATATTCAAAGATTAGGGATGAAGAGTAAGTATCCAGCTTCATTCTTGATTTAGTTTATATTTTCTTCCAAATGGAAACACACACACACACACACACACACAAATAGAACTTTGTGATAAGTTAAAGGCAAAACCTTCTTATAAAAAGAGAAGGCAGATGGCAGATGTGTTGATATCTGCATAGTAACCCTGTCTCCTTTTTCGTAACGTCCTGTTCACATTGACATCCCAAGAAATTGCAGAAACATGGGAGCCTATTTCATTTCACTCCAGATTTCCAATACCAAAGGCCTTATCCTGGGGGAGAGAAAGAAAGGGAAGGACAAAAATATAGCAGCTTTGTCTGAGAACTAAAATATCATAGGCTCAAAGTCTCACTAATACTTCCTCTATTTATATAGAAGAGTCGGACACAACTGAGCGACTGAACTGAACTGAACTGAACTGTGACTATCAAAATGCAAATTGCTGCTGAAACCATAACACTTTGTGTCATGATGCCTTTTATTAATCAATAGGATTCTAAAAATACAACCACTTATACGTAAGGAGACTTTTAAATATTTTCATGTTTATAGAGTCCCCAGTTGTTGGAAAAAGACTGGGGACTCTCACCTTAGAATGTTCCCTCTTTCTTAGTGTCACCATTGTTCTTTGGAAGAATTGTGCAGAGAGAGGTAACACACACGGATGGTAACTACTCTTCTCAAATACCAAGCAGAGCATTAATTCATAACACAATTCATTGCAGAGCATATTTAGAGTCCACAGTCTAAATTTCCTGCTACTACAGTTTTACAAACAGGGACATGAAAGAAATGTGCATAATAGATTTCTTATGAAAATTATTGAGCTGGTTTCAAAATAACTTAATTATTATTGCTACCTTTAATGGAACTCATTAAAATGGCTGTCATGAGTCTATCGAGATGGTTCCACTATAATTCAGTTTTAATTAACTTGATCATTATTTTTAACTATGCTAATAAACAAGCTATGCTACAATCTCATCTTAACCTTGGGTCTTTCAGCACAGAATTTAGAGATTTAAACCCTTTTCTCTCTGTTTTAAATTGCTGTAGTGATACTGAACAAATTACATTATTAAAATCGACTGCTTCCTGTTATCATCAATTAGTCTTTCATTAGCAGCCTTGAATATATTTATGTTCCAAGAAGATTTCAACTGCTCTCCTGCCTGGCCTCCACTAGCTTTATATTGCAGGACACAAGGGCTCTGACATGAACAGCGCATATATTGATGTTTGTGTCGTGTAAGTAAAAAACTTCAAACATTTTAAAGTATATCATGGACCTGTCATGCATTCGAGGTATTTTGGAGATAATGAAAGTATTTTTCATTGTTTAAAAATGAAAGTGTTCAAGTCTCATAGTTCAATATACAATGCCGTCTGTGTGTGTGTGTTTAGTCGTTAGGTCATGTCTGACCCTTCAGTCCCATGGACTGCAGCATGCCTGGCTCCCTTATCCTTTACTATATCCTGGAGTTTGCTCAAATTCATGTCCATTGAGTTAGTCACACTATCTAACCATCTCATCCTCTGCCACCCCCTTCTCCTTTTGCCATCAATCTTTCTCAGCATCAGGCAGGTCTTTTCCAATGAGTAGACTCTTCACATTAGGTGGCCAAAGTATTAGAGTTTCACCTAGACTACTATTAATAATATGATTCTATGAGATTGTCACCCTTCTTGTTTAACTTATATACAGAGTATATCATGAGAAATGCTGGGCTGGAAGAAGCACAAGCTGGAATCAAGATTGCCAGGAGACATATCAGTAACTTCAGATATGCAGATGACACACTGTTATGGCAAAAAGTAAAGAAGAACTAAAGAGCCTCTTGGTGAAAGTGAAAGAGAGTGAAAAAGTTGGCTTAAAACTCAACATTCAGAAAATGAAGATCATGGTATCTGGTCCTATCACTTCATGGCAAATAGATAGGGAAACAGTGGAAACAGTGACAGACTTTATTTTTTGGGCTCCAAAATCACTGCAGATGGTGACTGCAGCCATGAAATTAAAAGACACTTGCTCCTTGGAAGGAAAGTTATGACCAACCTAGACAGCATATTTAAAAACAGACATATTACTTTGCTGACAAAGGTCCATGTAGTCAAAGCTATGGTTTTTCCAGGAGTCGTGTATGGATGTGGGAGGTGGACTATAAAGAAAGCTGAGGGCCAAAGAATTGACGCTTTTGAACTGTGGTGCTGGAGAAGACTCTTGAGAGGTCCTCGGACTGCAAAGAGATCAAACCTGTCAATCCTAAAGGACATCAGTCCTGAATATTCATTGGAAGGACTGATGCTGAGGCTGAAACTCCAATATTTTGGCCACCTGATACAAAGAACTGACTCATTTGAAAAGACCCTGATGCTGGGAAAGATTGAAGACAGAAGGAGGGGACGACAGAGGATGAGATGGTTGGATGGCATCACTGACTCAATGGACATGAGTTTGAGTAAGCTCTGGGAATTGGTGATGGACAGGTAAGCCTGGCATAGCACAGTCTTTGGGGTTGCAAAGAGTCAGACATGACTGAGTGACTGAACTGAACTGATGAGACTGGGAAAACTACACAAATCTTCACAGGTGCTTTACTCAATGGAATTGTAAAGGGTGGAGCCAAGAGGCTAGAAAAAGATACTGCAAAAATGCCATCCATTAAGTTAAGTGACTTCCTAGAAACTCCTAACAGGAAGCCAACCCACTTATTCTATAACAACCATGGATTTTCCCCGAAGATCTTTATTTTTTGTTAACTTTGGCATCAGTTTCTTCATAAGTCTTTTCCTCACTTGCTGGCTGACCTCCTGCCACTATATATAACCACTATATATGACCTCCTGCCACCAAACATACACACACACACACACATATATATAAAATATACACACGCACACACATATATATATGATGCTCTAGTAACAGATACAAGTCTTGTTTGGTCCTTATTAAATGGCATTCTTCTCACCAGAGATTTACTGATGAAATATCAGCTCCTGTCCCTCTGCCCATTCATCCCATAGGTGTGTGTTCTTCACCTGGGAGTCATTAGCGTCGTGATGGTACTTCACAGAACACAAAACATGGATATAAAATGAATTATTGCATGTGAACCAAAAATCACAGTGCCTGACATAGTTAACAAATGAGAGGTCTTAGTATTCCTACGAGTCAGACGTGGTCATCTTCCATCGAATCTCTGCCATCTTTACCCACAGCAAACACTCATGAGTGAGCACTCATCCCCAGTGCTCTCTGAGACCTTGACCCTCATGACTCCCACAGATGTGACATTACAGAATCAAGATGGCCACTGCATTCAATATGAACATTTGTGGTAAACACTGGGAAAGACGAAGATTTCAGACAGAAAAGTCAGGAAGATGTTCTCTGGAAAGCTGACAAGTTGAGTCAAGTAACACATATCTAGTCTGAAGAAAAAAAAAAAAAAACATGATGTTATCCAGCTTTCCAATTAGCTGTCTAGGCAAATTGCTAATTTAGAATTTCCCATCCTATCCTTAGAATTCCTTTACTTTCCTTTTTTGTTGATCCTTTCTCTGTCACTTATCTCTGTTTTATACACAACCAAAATAACCTAGAGCAAGCTTACAGAGCCAGGCAAAGGATTGCTGGAGACAAAGGGGAAACAAGATGGGAGTCCTGTCTCCTCCTCTCCTTCTTGAGCCTCTCTCAGAGACTTCCCACTTTCACAATAGAAGGCCCACTCTGACTTCTGGATGGAATGTCTAGGATGGCTTTCTTAATGAAAACTGATTCTGTCTTCACTCTTAAATGAAGATGAGTTTTAATTCAGCCTGTTATGTACCTAAAATCTAGTGAGAGCAATGGCTGTGGCCACAATCCCAACCCAATAACTTCAGAGGTGGGTCTGACTGATGCAGAAATAGAGCACAGGTTCTTCCCTGAGAGTAAGAGTGAGAGGGCCAGAACTAGACCTGAAAAGGCGATTTTTCCCGGCCAGTTTTCCATTTTTGTTAAAAAACAAAAGCACAAGCTTATCCACTAATTTCAGAGACAAAGGATAAAGACCAAAGTTGCAGAGACTTTGCTGTGTCCCAGTCCACAGGGAAGAAGAGAAATCCTGGCCGAAAGGAAAGGCTATTTGTGGTTACAAAGGAAAAGCAAAGATAACAGAGAGCAGGAAAGCAAGGTAGGAAGCAAGCCCAAAATGCAGCAGGATCCTGGGTGACGCTGACTTGGCTACGGGTTGCTTCTCCTCTGGCCAGCTCACAGCTGGAAGAGCCCTCAGCTCAAATACTTAGTAGCCAGAGGGCTAGGATGACTGGAAACAAGCTAACCTGGAGCCCTCTTAAAGCAGCGGGTAATATATCCCTAACAACTTTGATTGAACTTACGGTACCTTTTCATATAACTATTTTTCACATGGTGGATAGGTCTTAGAGCATTTCTGTTAGATGGGATTGTATTTATATGATGAGATACTACCTTTGAAATACTAATCAATGCATTTTTATTTCTAGGTTTCTCTTTTCCCGTATGCCTTCAATCTATCAGTTCACTTGTTTTAGGCAAAAGGCAGCACAGGGAAAATGATAAAAAACAGCAGAAACCAAAAAAAAAAATATATATATATATATATATATATATATATATATATAGAGAGAGAGAGAGAGAGAGAGAGAGGTATAGATTAAATGGGAAGGAAATCTAAGGAAGAGGGGATATATGGACAGGTGTGGGTGATTCACTTTGCTGTACAGCAGAAACTAATACAACATTGTAAAGCAACTATACTCTTAAAAAAAAAAGTCTATGGCTTAAGCCAGGCCATAGGCTTCAACTGGCATAGGACTTGTTCAGTTCAGTTTAGTTCACTTGCTCAGTCGTGTCCGACTCTTTGCGACCCCATGGACCGCAGCACACCAGGCCTCCCTGTCCATCACTAACTCCCTGAGTTTTATGAATAGGCAATAGACTTGGTGAGAATACCTTGTGATTTAGAGACAGCTTCTTCCCTGGTGGCTCAGCTCATAAAGAATTCGCCTGCAGTGCAGGAGACCTGGGTTTGATCCCTGGGTTGGGAAGATCCCTTGAAGAAGGGAGAGGCTAACCACTCCAGCGTTCTGGCCTGGAGTGTTCCAGGGAATGTATAGTTCATGGAGTTGCAAAGAGTCAGACACGACTGTGTGACTTTCACCCTTCACTCTGGTCTAGAAAGAAGTTCTCGATGTGGAGAAATAGAGCGGATGAAGGAGATGTGTTAAGAGGGCGAGAGACAAAGGAAGGAGACGTAGAGCAGCACACAGACTTGGGCAAAGACACGCTCTGAGACCTCCGAGCACGCACCTAAGTAATCACGTCCACTGCTTCCATCCAGGAGTGGTGTGGGGAAGTGAGCCATAGAAGGTCCAGCGTCCACCCCGGTAAACAAAGGATACGTGCATGCAGAGAAGCTGCGCTAATCTCTCCCTTAGATAGCCCATCAGCCCCTATCCTTCCAACAGAAAAACTGACCATCTGTACAAGAGTTTGCTTAGTTCCTGTGTTGTCTTATATTACTTTCCAGATAGGCAATCTCCTTTCAACCCTAGACTTGTCAATAGGCAACAAGGGCCACACTAAAAGGTAAAAGTGTCCTGGAAAATTAAAGAGGAGTGCTAAGAGGGAGTGCCCTCCCAAACTGACGCAACATTATCTTTAGTTACCTTCACGGGTAAAGTCAGATAGTGTGATTATGCTAAGTTTTGTTTTCATTCTAAGAGTTTTTACTTCGTTCTGGGATACTGAGGGGTATAAGCAAGAAATCAACATGGTCAAAGTTGTTTACAGAGCAGCAGCCATGTAAAGAACGGAGAGAGGATGTGGGTTACTAACATTTATTATTATGAAGGAAACATTTCAGTCTAACAATCTTGGTAGACATTTTGTGTATATTGTCTCACTTGATTGTTTAACCAAAGGTATGAAACTGAGAGATGTAAGTGACATGTCTTAAATTACTTAGGGAATAAGCAAAACCTTCTGGATTGAGAAACTAAATCTACCTAATCGCTAGCATTATTTCTTTTAGTTCTTGTCTTATTCAAATTTCCCCAAACCTGATTTAGAAACAGCTGTTAATATCACAAAATTGGGGCTTGGATGTCATGCACATCAGTCATACTATTCTTTGTTTCCAGTTTTAAATGAAACCCCTTAAATCCTGTTTCTTGTTACCAACAATGATCAAATCAGTAGTGAATTCTTACAGCACAGGGAATTCTGCTCAATGTTATGTGGAAGCTAGATGGGAGAAAGTTTAGGGGAACATGGATATATATATATATATATATATATACATATATATATATGGAGCTGAGTCTCTTTACTGTCTACCTGAAACTATCACAATGATGTTAATCGGCTATACTCCAATACAAAATTAAAAGTTGTAAAAAAATAAAGCACATATGCTTGAACCTTAAGGCAAAAAAGGTAGTGAGATATTATATGGTAATGTCTTCTCATACCCAAATCCAGCACTCTTCAAACTATGAAACAGATACACAAAAGACTGAAATCCACATGATGAAATGCCATAGAGAAAACTGCAGCAGGCAGCCATACCCACAAGGAGAGACCAATGTTACAACGATCCTCTTGAAGAGGATACAGTCATCACAGGCAGACAATTCTGACATTTAACTGCCTGAAAAGGAAACTTGCTCTCTATATTTATGAGTGGGAGCAGATAAAGGATTAGGGTTTTGCGACCAGGAAGCAGTCTCCATGTGAACTGTGAACAAAAAAAGTAGGCAGCAGGTGAGTCCAAATTCAAGTAAGCAAACATCCAAGAGCAGAGGATGTAAGAAGTTCAAAGTCCATACAAACAATAAGCACTCAGGAGATCCTTATGAGTGGACTGGGCAGTTAAATGCATGAAGTCAATGAGCCAGGAAAGGGAAGAATTCATGTGGCATTGCAGGAGGCAGAAACTAGCAGGCAGACATGGAGAAAATGCTTTGAGAAAGGGACAGTTGGCCCTCTCCCCTTCACCCTGAAATTCTCCATGTACGCCTGGAAACAGTCACTGGAGATGGGGTCCTTGAGAGCATAAAATGAAGACAATAGGCATGCAGAATATAAGGGAAGACCATTTAGTACTTACTGAGCTTGAAATAGTCAATAAAATGTTGTCAGTGAGGGCTAGACTACCTGTCACAATATTCCACCATCATCACCTGCATATGAAAGGTTCAATAAATAGATGTTCACACTGCATATTGCATAGTTTTGTGGTTAATTTTAGACCCATCTGCAAACCTTCATTTTTAAAAAAATTTATTTGGAGAGACAGGACTGGAAACCTAACCCAGGAAGAGAGAAAGTATTATTTAGTACTCACTACTGCTTACTCCTTGGAAGAAAAGTTATGACCAACCTAGACAGCCTATTGAAAAGCAGAGACATTACTTTGCCAACAAAGGTCCTTTTAGTCAAGGCTATGGTTTTTCCAGTGGTCATGTATGGATGCGAGAGTTGGACTGTGAAGAAAGCTGAGTGCTGAAGAATTGATGCTTTTGAACTGTGGTGTTGGAGAAGACTCTTGAGAGTCCCTTGGACTGCAAGGAGATCCAACCAGTCCATTCTGAAGGAGATCAGTCCTGGGTGTTCTTTGGAAGGAATGATGCTAAAGCTGAAACTCCAGTACTTTGGCCACCTCATGTGAAGAGTTGACTCATTGGAAAAGACTCTGATGCTGGGAGGGATTGGGGGCAGGAGGAGAAGGGGGCAACAGAGGATGAGATGGCTGGATGGCATCACCGATTCGATGGACGTGAGTTTGAGTGAACTCCGGGAGATGGTGATGGACAGGGAGGCCTGGCGTGCTGCGATTCATGGGGTCACAAAGAGTCGGACACGACTGAGCAATTGAACTGAACTGCCTATAAATCAGGCTTCCCAGTGGCCGTAGTGGTAAAGAACCCACCTGCCAACGTAGGAGACATAAGAGACACAGATTCAATCCTTGGGTTGGGAAGATCCCCTGGGTAAGATCCCCTACCCGTTCCAGTAGTCTTGTCTGAACAACCCCATGGACAGAGGAGCCTGGCAGGCTACAGTCCATAGGGTGGCAAAGAGTTGGGCATGACTGTAGCGACTTAGCACACCTATAAATCAGTTGTGCGGTAGGCAAGAGGTTCTAAGGAGAAGTTTGAAGTGAGTTCCCATTGTGTATGGTACATGCTGGAGAGGCTTAAAATAAGCAAAGGCTTGATTTTAATCTGTGGGTGTCTGTTCTTCAGAGGAGAATGTTGTTCACATTGCTAGGTTCCCAGTACCGGACAACAAGATCATCTCCAATGACCACAAGGCCAAAAGGCAGGGAGCAGGTGAGAGGGAAACAAACTAGTTGCGGGGGGTGTGCTTCACACATGTTTCAGCCTAAAGAAGGGTCTGCGGTCAACGCAGCTCTAAGATATGGAAGGTTAGCTCAGATATATTTTTTTCCCCTTTTGATAGCATCCTTAGAATTGGAAGACTTTACTTTCCTGCCGGAGCCAAAAGAGCAAGGGGAAGAACTAGCTTTGAACAATAATGTGTTTTTCAGGACTAACAAGACCCTTGCCCTGCACTTGCTCTGCAACACTCTCTGCCTTTTCCTCCTATCACAGACAGCACCACTGCAGACAAACCACCCAACAAGATAGCAGGATCTGTTGTTCAGTTCAGTTGCTCAGCAGTGTCTGACTCTTTGTGACCCGATGGACTGCAGCACACCAGGCTTCCCTGTCCGTCACCAACTCCCAGAGCTTGCTCAAACTCACGTCCTTCAGATTGGTGATGCCATCCAACCATCTCATCCTCTGTCATCCCCTTCTCCTCCTGCCTTCAGTCTTTCCCAGCATCAGGGTCTTCTCCAGGATTTGTTGTGGTTTATGTGAGAAGGGATTTTTGTTGTATGATTGGCCTGGAGAAAGTGGGAGTGTGACACAGAATAAAATGGCAGAAGTGGCCATACACAGGAAGACAACAACGCCAACTGAGAAAGCGTCAGGGTCTGATTGATTTTAGTTCCCTCTCTCAGAGCTTCTCGTGCTGGGAGCTTTTCTCTACCCCTGTGCTGGAGTGGAGGAATGTGTATTTTGGACAAAAGGGCCAGTCCATTCACACAAACTTAACTTTTGTCTCAACAAGACTAAAATAGCTCCTTAAAGACAATGGCATTGACACATTTGTTCTGAGGCCTCTACCTGCCTATCAAAATTATGACTACACACAATTATGAGCGCACACAATTTTGAGTACACACAATTATGAGCACACAGTTGGCTCTCTATTGTAAAGTCATGGGTGACTGATGTCATGCATGAGTGTACTAATGCCTGAGAGTGGTAGAGAGGGGTATATAAATCTTTCAACCTTCCATGAAATATATGGGCCCTTAAAAGTTAATGCATGCAAATAAGCTCATCAGTACCATTTTTCTAGATTCTGTATATATGTGTTAATATATGATATTTCTTTTTCTCCTTCTGATTTACTTCACTCTATATGACAGACTCTAGGTTCATGCACATCATGACAAAGAGCCAGTTTCATTCTTTTTCATGGCTGAGTAATACTACCTTGTGTATATATGCTGCCCCTTTTTTATCCATTTATCTGTCTGTGGGCATCTGGGTTGCAGGAACAGAGACGCAGCCACAGAGGACAGGCTTGTGGATGAGCAGGGGAAGGGGAGGGTGGTGTGAATTGGGAGAGTGCTGTATGTAACACAGACAGCTAGTGAGAAGCTGCTGTGTATACAGGGAGCTCAGCTCAATGCTCTGTGATGACCTATAGGGGTGGGGACAGAGGTTCAAGAGGGAGAGGATACCTGTATACACATAGCTAATTCACATTGCTGTATAGCAGAAATTAACACAACATTGTAAAGCAATTATTCTCCAATTAAAAATAATTATTTTAACAGGTGAATGCATGCTATAGTGGATAATATGACCAAAAAAAAAAAATAGCAGCACAGAAATGCAGGTAAATCAATGAGTTTAGCCGGTGACCCTTAGGAGGGAAGAAATCAGGAAGGGAGGATCAGAGCTGATTACCTATTTCTTTCCAGGGAATTAATATGGTTCCATTTCTCTTAGGAAGGGAGGCCATGTGAATAGCACAGCTTCCAAGTTCAGGAGTGCTGGAGCAAGAAGTCAGATGGAGGGCAAGTCAGAGGAGGGTGCACCAGCAGCTCAGAACCACACAGGAGCACCAGGGCCAACATGAGATCACACTGGAGCATGTCAGGCTGCTGGGAATTTGGCAAAATCAGAGCTCTAAGTAGAGAAACAAAAAGCAAACAGGGAGTAAACAACACCAATGCAGCTAAAGGAAGTCATTCTTTTTGTGAGATCTTAACTATGAGTACAAAGTTGCTGCGGACTAATATGCTTTGAAACAATCTAGACATTTTCCTCCTTTCTAAAGACGGGGTTTCCTGGTGGCTCAGCGGTAAAGAATCCACCTGTAGTGCAGGAGATACAGGAAACATGGGTTCCATGCCGGGGTCAGGAAGATCTCCTGGATGAGGAAATGGCAACCCACTCCAGTATTCTTGCCTGGAAAATCCCAAGGACAGAGGAGCCTGATGGCCTACAGTCCATGGCATCACAAAGAGTCAGACACAACTGAGCACTCATGCAAAGTGGTCATGGTTTCCCAGAGACCAGCCCCAGGTTAGCTTGATCTCTGCAAGAAGATCAAACCAAAAAAATAAAAAATAAAGAAAATGAATCCTGAATATTCGTTAGAAGGACTGATGCTGAAGCTGAAACTCCAATACTTTGGCCACCTGATGTGAAGAACTGACTCATTGGAAAAGACCCTGATGCTGGGAAAGATTGAGGGCAGAAGGAGAAGGGGATGACAGAGGATGAGATGTCTAGATTTTAATAGCATCACTGATTCAATGGACGTGAATAAGCAAACTCCAAGAGATAACAAAGGACAGGGGAGCCTGGTGTGCTGCAGTCTGTAGGGTCGCAAAGAGTCAGACACAACTTAGCGACAGAACAATAATAACAAGCCCCAGGTTTGATTTTGACAGTTCCCTAAGAACTTTTCTAGCTAACGATAGAGAAAACTTTCATTTGCCTCCTGACCCTACCCTCTTGTGTTTCTTCCCACAGTGCCCCAGTTCTTACTTCTAAGAGCAATGTTACTGTCAGTGAGCCCAGCCTGGGGGACAAGTGTGCAGAGCATACAGGTCTTTTGGATTCCTTGTCAGAAACATAGAACCCTAATCTCTTGAAAGTCTTAAGTCCTTTTTTCCCCAAATGATATCCTAAGGGAAATTCTGTTATTAGTTTATTCTATGACTAGGGATTCAAATAGCC
Organism: Capricornis sumatraensis; assembly: GCF_032405125.1. Classification (NCBI taxonomy): domain Eukaryota; kingdom Metazoa; phylum Chordata; class Mammalia; order Artiodactyla; family Bovidae; genus Capricornis; species Capricornis sumatraensis. The sequence goes on along the minus strand of NC_091075.1, from coordinate 102,630,599 downwards.
TGAGTGCCTTAAGAGATCATTATTTGAAATGCACGGTATGTCTTTAAAGACTTGAAAATTTTAACTACAATGTTTATTATTATGAACAATATATACCATATTACAGTTCAAATCATAGTTATTTACTTTCACTTTGTCTACTTCCTTTTACATGTCACTTTCTGTTCAAATATCCTTCCTTTATTTCAAGAAGCACACACTACTGTTGCTCTTTCTTCTCTCTTTCTCTTATCCTCTTTGAATTACTCTGAACAAGGAATGCAAATGAATAAGCAAAAAAAAACCTGCATAAAACACCTAGATAAGGTCACACTCATTCCAAAATAAAATCTATGAGACTACAAAACATAATACACAAAGTAGGATGATAAAAGATCACACAGTTGGTAACATATTTTAAAATAATCCATAGCAGATATATAAGATCTAATACATTAAAGACTAAACAGACAAAAACAATCACATGAAATTAATCAAAAGAGCAATTTTAGGTAAGCCTAAACTTCAAAAAATTCAGTGTCAGTTAACAACATAAGAATTTCTCTATGAGGAAGAAACAATACTTTTTAAAAATTATTCTCTTTTAGAAAAGCTAATATCAAAACAATTAAAAACCCTAGTTTGAAATTGTTTCAATATTGGGGTAAACAGAGGAGTGGAATATTTGAACACAATGATATACAGAAATCAGAGGGAATAGAGCTGTTTCCTAGAATCAATTCTCTGTGATGGTTAGAATTCACAGAGCCAGAATGGTTCTGACTCTGAAATTGACTTAGGATTACTGTCGTTTATTCTCACTCACTCCTGTTAATAAGAACAAATAGTAAGACTGCACAGTTGCTATTTTGAACTTTTGGAATTTCTGGTACTAGTCATCAGTCACAGCTGTATTCACTGCAGTTCACACCTTCCTCCTTTTGACCTCTCTTTACGATCCCAGTCTGGAAATGTGTGTATGTATTGGGTTGGCTAAAAAATTGGTTTGGGTTTTTTTGTAAGATGTTTTGGACCCAAACAAACTTTTTGGCCAACCCTATATATAGTGAGAAGTCAGTATGTGAGAAAGATCATTGAAAGCATTTGCTCTGTTTGGAGAACTCTGACATTTAGAAAGAAGAGTGCTTCATACTCACAAAGAAAGATCTGCCCCGTGGTGTTCCTGTTCTGTCAGCCATTCTCCAATATTTTCATTTACCTGCTCACCAAAGGGAAAGCCTGGGAAACCAGCATTCCTAAAAAAGTACTTCTCTCATCTCTTAGATCAAGGGCATCGGCTGCTGAACACACCTTACACTATGGCTCTCAAACCAGTGTACCCTGCTTATTCCTTTCAAAATGGAGCAGTTTATTGGCATCAGAAAATCAAAGAACATAAAAAGCTATCCAGAATTAAAAATCAAAGTCTGTTTGAAAGAGTGGAATTTTAGTTTTCTCTCAGCCTATAAATCAGAACACTAGCAATTGGGGGGTTTGTTCAAAATGCATCCATACGAGACTCACTGCAACCAAATGTTACGGGTAAACACTCATGCTGTCTCAGTAGGTTTGAGTGAGAGAAATGCCTTCTTCTCCACTTCCTTGGAGACCACAAGATCCATCACCCAGATTTCAAAAACAAACAGAAAAGGGGTTACTCCAGCGTGAAAGACTGTATTATGTCCCTGATCACTCATTAAGAGGTTGGCAAATATTATGTAACATGCAGTATTGACCTGAGTATTCTCGACATACAGGAGGTTAGAAATGGCAGGCTAGGGGACTTCCCTGGTGGGTCAGTGGCTAAGAATCCACCTTTCAATACAGAGCACGTGGGCTTGACCCTTGGTCTGGAATCTAAGATCCCACATGCTGCAGAATAACTAAGCCCAGGAACTGCAACTACTGAGTCTGTGAGCCACAGTGAAGATCCCACTTGCCAACACAGTGAAAGGAATAAAGAGAGAAAGAAAATGGAAAGAAAGAAAGAAAAGAATGAAAGAAGGAAGGAAGAGGCAGGCTAGAAGTTGCAATCAAAGCAGAATGAAGGAGAAATAAATGGATTCAGGAAAGTTTGAGAAAAGGTAATCAAGGAAGACAAAAAAAGAAGCAATAGCTCTGGGCCCGATTTTATTACTGTAACTAAACAATTAAAACATATACAATGAATAAACAGTATCACTGCACCAGATTATAATTTGTGTTTGTGACGTTACAAACATACACATAAAAAATCCAGAAATTTCCTCTAAGAAGTCAGAAAACTTTCCTCATAGTGGATAAAATAGGCAAGGGACAGGAGAGAGATAAGATCGAAGTGTTTGGAGCATGATCTGATGTTAAGAATCTGGATACTGAATGAATGTCACTAAATCTCAAGGAGGAATTAATTGCTCTGCTATGCCCTGCTTGCTATTTGTGAGTATGAACAGGCTTCCTCTCTCCCCCTTGATTTCTTCATCCTAAAATTACTGAGATAGAATACTCAGCTTGCTTTTAGTTCAAAATTTTTCAGTGACATGATTTTATTTCTGATAAGCAATGTCTTTATAAAATTAGTTCTCTTTAAAAACCAATTTTTATTGCAGTATATTTGCTTGTCAAAGTTATGATTTTTCCAGTAGTCATGTACAGATGTGAGAGTTGGCCCGTAAAGAAGGCTGAGCACCAAAGAATTTATGCTTTGTAACTGTGGTACTGGAGAAGACTCTGGAGAGTCCCTTGGACTGCAAGGAGATCAAATCAATCAATCAAAGGAAATCAACCTTGAATATTCATTGGAAAGACTGTTGCTAAAGCTCCAGTAGTTTGGCCACCTGATGTGAAGAGCTGACTCATTGGAAAAGACCCTGATGCTGGGAAAGATTGAGGGCAGGAGAAGAGGGTGGCAGAGGATAAGATGGTTAGATAGTATCACCGTCTCAATGGACATGAATCTGAGCAAACTCCTGGAGATAGTGGAGGACAGGAAAGCCTGGCGTGCTAGAGTCCACAGGGTAGAAAAGAGTCAGACATGACTTAGCGAATGAATAGCAACAACAAATAGTTGTTTTACAACGTTGTGCTAGTTTTACTGTGCAGCAAAATGAATCATCCATACATGTGCATATATCCCCTCCTTTTTAGATTTCCTTCCCATTCAGGTCACCAGAGTACTTTAAGTAGAGTGTCCTGTGCTTTACAGTAGGTTCTCACTAGTTCTCTATTTTATACATAGTTTCAATAGTGTCTTACTTCTTCAGTCAGTTCAGTTCAGTCGCTCAGTCGTGTCCGACTCTTTGCCAACCCATGGACTACAGCTCGCCAGGCCTCCCTGTCCATCGCCAATTCCCGGAGTTTACTCAAACTCATGTCCATTGAGTCGGTGATGTCATCCAACCTCTTATCCTCTGTCATCCCCTTCTCCTCCCACCTTCAATCTTTCCCAGCATTAGGGTCTTTTCAAATGAGTCAGTTCTTTGCATCAGGTGGCCAAAGTATTGGAGTTTCAGCTTCAGTATCAGTCCTTCCAATGAATATTCAGGACTGATTTCCTTTAGGATGGACTGGTTGGAGCTCCTTTCAGTGTTACTTCTTAATGCACTGCAAATTTTGAGTAAAACATCTCAGACACAGTCTGTAACAAAAACCCATGTGAACCCTGGTCTAACACTAAAGCACTGTGGAAGAATCCTGCATAATTGTTTCTGCGGAAGCCTCGGGTCAAATAGCTCTTTATCTGCCACAGAATATATGTAAACATCCTAAAAACAGTTCACAAGACAAATGTAAGAGTATCAACGAAGAGGAAAATAAAAAGACAGCTTTAATATAAGCCTGAAAAACATGCTGCAAGTTTAGCAAGTAGAAAACAAAAGCCATTTAAAGAATGAAAAAGATGAAGACGAGTGTCTGAGGACTCCTTGGCTTAATCACAGTGGTAAGTTATTTCTTGGGGTCCAGCTGGTTCTTTTTTCTCAGGGGAAGGGAGAAGGACTGGCTGTACTTATCTGATAAAAACAGTTGATGTGGGCAGTTATGTAGTTCTCAGCAGAAACAAAGCTCTGTCACAGAACTAGCCGCCCTTGCATGTTACTATGACCCGAAAATACTAGAAAAGATTCTTCTTGAGAATGAGAGTTTGGCCCTATATAGAAGCCTAGGGCTTAAAACTTTCAAACAGTGAGGAAAAAACTGCCCAAGAAAAATGCCAGCAGAGAAATTAAAATCAAGATGAATAAACTGAGACCGGTTCAGTGAATGAAGAAGACCATTACGTACATGAATGATGCAGGTTCGATCTGAGAGGCAAGTGCCTATTTTCTCCAAAAAGTCAGCAAAGACTTGGAACTTGCATAGTTAAAGGAACTTTACTTGACAAGGAAAACGGAAACAAAGCCAAGGAATTTTAAAATAGATGCAAATGGTGAGGGTGGCAAGGAAGTAGAAGGAAAGTTCCACCATTGGAGGGACCTGGAAACCCAGTGTACCACTGGAGAGTAGATGTAGGTATCGAGTATTAACAAAGATATTTTAGATAGGCGAATCTGAAGATGGAGGAGATTTGAGAAGAAAATGTGAACTGAGACTCTAAAAACATCAAAAAAGTAAGGGGAAAAGCTGATAGGAAAATTTGAGTCAAGACAATTGATAGAATTCATTTTCAAAAATACTAAGTTGGGGCTTTTGCTTGAGAAGGCAAGTATAAAGAGATATTATTAAAAAGAAGTCAAGCTCCAAAGGGGAAGTGGAAAAGGGGAGAAAAGCCCTCTGTCTGAATGTAACACTGATTGTCTGTTATGATTGCCTGAATGACAAAAAGTTGGTCTGGAAGATATTATGGTTTTACAGCTCTGTTCTCAACTCCTTCTGAAAACAATTTTCTGTCTATACAGCTATTAGCCCATCTCCTCTCTTTAGGAATAGAAATGAGACAGAGTACAGCTGTACAAGGTATTAGGTGCTTCCAGGAATGTGCAGAAGAAGACTGGGATCTCTCTTCTGAACATCACAAGATCACACACCTGGACCTGTGCGATTCTTTATAAAACCAAGATACACACCCCTGTGATGGCCACAGTCTGTTCCTACTGAGACCGGGAAAACCCTCATGACTGACTGACATAGCACTGTGGTTGTTACATGTCATGTCTCTTTACTAAGTGCTGATGGTCACAGCCCCTAGTCCACTGCCTCTGAGAATTTTATTCAATGGAAAGGGTGTGTCACCACCAGAAACACTAATCCAAGAGTAAACAGTCAAGCTCCAGGTTAGGCCAGTTTTTATCATGATGGATGATGACATAAAAACAGCCATCTAGAGAAATAGCCATAGATTTGAGAAGGAGAAAAATTGCAACCTGGAGCAATTTTCCTTAAAGGAATAAGCACTTCAGGCATGACAAAATTTTAATATGATACTGTTGACATATAAAAGAATGTCAGAGAACTCAAGATCATTAAGTTATAAGAATGTCATCTGATTCGTGTTTCAGAACTCCCAGGTCCTTTGCTCATTTCTCTGCAGCCACAAACCAAAGGGCAGTCATTCAACTATTCATCAGGGCTCATCCTGAAAAGACACTGAGAAAAATGAACACACGAGCAGAGGGTTTTGTGCAGTACTTTTTTTTTTTTTTAAGGTAGATTAGTGAGGGAAAGGAGTTGCTGATTTAGCATTCTCTGGGATTCTAATGAAATCGCCTTGACCCCAGAGGCCACATTAGCTGGTTTGGGAATTTACCTAACAAGAAAGCAGATTTTCTCATCTAAAATAGGTCTAACCAACAGGCCTGTATATTCATCGATCCATGAACAGTCTCACTCCAGGAAGTCTCCTTAGATCCTTGTTAAATTTCTATAGATGACTCCCTGTCCTCCTCTAAAGCTAGCTCTGACCATTCCTTCTGGACATTCCACTTTCTTGTCCAAAGTGTAATAAACACACCTCAAGATCAGCTTTCTCCTGTAAACTTGCCAGTTGTTTTTTATTCAAACTGAGTGTCTGCACTTTGTTCCCCTAGATTTTTTCCCCCAAGAATCCTCAGTTCCTCAGGCAAATAGATACATGAGAATAGCCTTTACTAGGCTCTTGGACATGCTGAGACATAAACCAAATCCTGGAGTAAACAACACAGTTTAGTCTCCAGCTGGAGCTTCTGCTGCACTTGGCTTTCAGTAACTTTTATGTTTTAATTATATAGCATCAAGTACATTACTACCTGAAGATTTGGCCTCAATATAAATAGGCGATAGTCCAGCTTTGGGCTGTACCTCCCAGCGACTACAATTATATTCCAGGATAACGGTGATCTCGCCAAGAATTTAAAGGTTAGCTTTAGCTTAAATGACTTTTAAAATAAATTATATATTAGATACTGATTTAAGAGAAAAGAAAACTCACCTTAAAACAAAATTTTCTTTTATACTCAGTGACTGACATTTATTTAGTGCATACAATGGGCCAAGCATTAGACTGAGCATTTTACAAGATTTTGTCATATGACCTTCACAACAAATCCTGAGACAAGTATCATGATTATTCCCATTTTGCAGATGAACAACCTGAGGCTCAACATGGCTAAGCAACAAGGTCATGGTTATTCATTGTAGAAAATTTAGAAACTCTTGTAGGGAAAAAGAAAAAAAAAAGGAACTCACCCAAAATCTACTTCCCAGCACTTCCTGGTATTAAATTCGATAGCTATACTGTAATGTACCTACAGGATCCTATTGTTGGATATTTAGGGTGCTTATAGAGTCTTAAAAGCCCAAAAGAGGAGGACTGTGTACTTTAGTTCATTCCCAAACCTGTGATATACTTGAAAATACCTAGTTTCAACAGAAGGGTTCACAGAAGTGTTTGTGGATAACTTAATGTGATACTTTAGTCAAGTCATTTAACCATTTGAAATCTGTTTTCTCACCTGTAAAAGAGATTACTTACTGTTCTCAGTTATTGAAAAGAATAGAGATAATCCTGGCCGAGTGTCTGATATCTTTATCACTAACACTATGTGCATTCCCACTGACCTTACCTCTCCAGGTCTACAGGAGTATTTTATTAACTGATCTCCATGGACTAATTACTTGATTATTGGAAAAATAAACCTCTGTGATTTGAAGTTTCTGTTTGGAGACTTTAGAAATTATCTAATCCAAGGAGAGCAAACCAGTCAATCCTAAAGGAAATCAACCCTGAATATTCATTAGAAGCACTGATACTGAAGCTGAAGCTCCAATACTCTGGCCACCTGATGCAAAGAGTCAACTCACTGGAAAAGACCCTGATGCTGGGAAAGGTTGAAGGAAGGAGGAGAAGGGGACAGCAGAGGATAAAATGGTTAGATGGCATCAACAACTCAATGGACATGAATTTGACCAAACTCCAGGTGAGAATCGGAGAAAGCAATGGCACCCTACTCCAGTACTCTTGCCTGGAAAATCCCATGGATGGAGGAGCCAGGTGGGCTGCAGTCCATGGGGTCTCGAAGAGTCAGACACGACTGAGTGACTTCACTTTCACTTTTCACTTTCATGCATTGGAGAAGGAAATGGCAACCCACTTAAGTGTTCTTGCCTGGAGAATCCCAGGGACGGGGGAGCCTGGTGGGCTGCCATCTATGGGGTCTCACAGAGTCGGACACGACTGAAGTGACTTAGTAGTAGTAGTAGCTGGGCGAGAGTGAAGGACAGGGGAGACTGACGTGCTGCAGCTCATGGGGTCACAAAGAGTCGGTCACAACTTAGTGACTGAACAACAGCAATCCAGCCCTAACTTGGAAAGACACTGCTAGGTTTACAAGTAGAACCAATTCTTCTAGCCCCTCCCTAGTTATGCTCCTGCTGCTAACAAGCTTCCCTCGTGGCTCTGTGTGGAGCAATCAGCAGGAAACTGGACTACTTCCGTGAGTGGCCTGTGGAGTGAGTGGCTTAAACATCTGCAGTGCAGTGATGCATTGCCATGCATATCACTAGTGATGTGGTGCTTCTAATAGTTAAAAGGGCAATATTTTCAAAAGAATCATGAATAGTAAGTAATACAGTGGATTCAGGTGTATCCATCCTGTTGTGATTTCCAGTCTTCTTCTATTCCATTGGGTTATGCTTCTTTCATGAGAAGAGGTGGAGTTAAATTGTGCCCTGGAGTTATAGCTGCTCTGTCCAGACTTTTTTCACCTGGATATTCCATCTTTGGGATATTCAGTTCAGTTCAGTTGCTCAGTAGTGTCCAACTCTTTGCGACCCCATGAACCACAGCACACCAGGCCTCCCTGTCCATCACCAACTCCCGGAGTTTACCCAAACCCATGTCCATTGAGTCGGTGATGCCATCCAACCATCTTATCCTCTGTCATCCCCTTCTCCTCATGCCTTCAATCTTTCCCAGCATCAGGGTCTTTTCCAATGAGTCAGCTCTTTGCATCAGGTGGCCAAAGTATTGGAATTTCAACTTTAGCATCAGTCCTTCCAAAGAACACCCAGGACTGATCGCCTTTAGAATGGACTGGTTGGATCTCCTTGCAGTCCAAGGGACTCTCAAGAGACTTCTCCAACACCACAGTTCAAAAGCATCAATTCTTTGGCCTCAGCTTTTTTCACAGTCCAATTCTCACATCCATACGTGACCACTGGAAAAACCATAGCCTTGACCAGACAGACCTTTGTTGACAAAGTAATGTCTCTGCTTTTTAATATGTTGTCTAGGTTGGTCATAACCTTCCTTCCAAGGAGTAAGCATCTTTTAATTTCATGGCTGCAATCATCATCTGCAGTGATTTTGGCATCCAGAAAAATAAAGTCAGCCACTGTTTCCAGTTTCCCCATCTATTTGCCATAAAGTGATGGGACCGGATGCCATGATCTTAGTTTTCTGAATGTTGAGTTTTAAGCCAGCTTTTTCACTCTCCTCTTTCACGTTCATCAAGAGGCTCTTTATTTCTTTTTCACTTTCTGCCATAAGGGTGGTGTCATTTCCATATCTGAGGTTACTGATATTTCTCCCAGCAATCTTGATTCCAGCTTGTGCTTCCTCCAGCCCAGCATTTCTCATGATGTACTCTGCATATAAGTTAAATACATTGGCATATAGAATCCCTCACTCACATGGGTCAGAGAAGGGAAGAGATAGAGAACTAGGGGGTGAGAGTACTAGACTGAGGCAATTGCTGTTCTTCTTTAGTCACTATGCTGTGTCCAACTCTTTGTGACCCCAATGGACTGTAGCCCCCCAGGCTCCTCCATCCATGGGATTCCCCAGGCAAGAATACTAAAGTGGATTGCCATTTCCTCCTCCAGGGAATCTTCCCGACCCAGGGATCAAACCTGCATCTCCTGCATTAGCCGGTGCGTTGAGCCACCAGGGAAGCCCAAACTGAGTTAAATCTTGAGTTTAACACCAAATAGCTTTATCTGTTCTCTGACCTGGGCTCTCCAAGCAGTTCTGGCTCCTTCAGGTGAGCACTACAGTGACTATGGAGAGACTATAGATAGATAGGTGCAAATCCATTACCCATAAAAGAGGAATCCCAAGGAGCCTATGTCTTACCATAGTATTGCATTGGACCAAAAGTTCTTTCGAGTTTTTCATAGCATCTAACAGAAAAATCTGAACGAGCATTTTAGCCTACCTAGTACTTTGTTCCTAGATGAAGGTCTTTTGGCGACCCCATGGACTGCAGCCTACCAGGCTCCTCCATCCATGGGATTTTCCAGGCAAGAGTACTGGAGTGGGGTGCCCATGCCTTCTCCAAGATGAAGGTCAGCCTGTTGATATCTGTATTTCTGAACCCAAAATACCTTTAACTGGTTACCATTTTACTACTTTTTATAAAACACTAACTTATGCTGTACTCAGGTTTCTGATGGCATCTCAACCATAAATTTGCCTGTAGATAGAATAACTATGCAATTAAATTCAATGATACATGAATACTTGCCAATGTCTGCCTTGTATTAGAAGTTTTTGTTTGTTTATCTTAGATTGTTAATTGCAAGTCTCTTGAAGTCAGAGAACTTGTTCTTCCTAAGTGTTCTCATTTACATTTTATTTTAAATGAAGTTATCTAATAAAAATAATTGAATAAGTGAAAAAACAAACCTTCAAGGGATCATGATGATTTCAATAATGACAAAAAAACTCAAAGCTTTTTTACCTGAATTTTCCAAAATATCAGTTAATATCAACAATTTTAACCTTTGACAATTTGAGAAATAAAGTATGATTCTCCTTATAACTGGCATTTAACAAAGGCTGAAACAGTTGTCATTTAAAAATATTTTAAAAATAAAACACTTGTTTATGTATTAATGTTTGAATGGAAAATACTGTAAACTTCAAATGGTTGAGCATACCCACAGGAGAAGATCATGGCTTTTAGACAGCTGCAAAAAATGAGGAAGTGAATACTTGGCTGTTTATTTTTGCAGATTTGTGATCTTTCTGGTACTGAGGTTTGAGGATAAAAAATGATCAAAAATCAATACTCCTAGGGTACAAATTAGCCTATTTTTGTTGGTAAAGGGACTTATTGATGACAGCAAAAAGTGGATTTTCTGAAGCTTCCTTTGATTAGACAGCAGACTGGAGTTTATAAAGATGACAGTGCAGTGTAGGGAAGTGGAAAAAAAAAAATCTCACACCTGCAGTTTGTTTCGTGTAACCCCGGAAGAAAGTTCCAGCACAATTTAATGAAATCATGTTCCATGCCAGAAGAATGTGTTTGCAAAGCTGATGAAAATCTGATGGGCACTCTGCCTGGAAGATTGTAAGGAAATGAACAAATGTTTTCCACTGTGATTATCAAGTCAGCAAAGCTCTAACCATGGTTTACAGAAGAATCTACAGAATATTGACACCATTGGTAACTTGTAGGGTATTGCATTAAATCAGCCATCAATCAGGCTAAATATCTCAGAATAGCAGTAGACTTTCAGTTTAAAAAAAAAATCATGGAAGAGAAATTCTGTCCTTTTGCAGTTCCAGTGCCATTTTTAATATAGGTTTCCGTGTTTTGTTAAGTCTAAATCTAATCCCTCTCTTTTTGGGTTCCTTTTTTCCTCTAACTCTTGGAAAAATTGTGAGCAGACAAAATCCTGCAACCCTAGTACTATTTTTCTATTGATGCATTTAGTATAGATTGTCTGAATAGCTTTTATGTTGCACTGGAAATACACAAAGATATTAACATTTAGTACATATCCTCAAAGAGTTTAGTCTTATCTCCCTTGAAATTACTCCTCTTCCTCAAATATCTTTCTTAGGTATATTTTGACCTCAGACCATTAAACATTTCCCACTAAAGTATCCCTTGAATTATGTAAGAAAATATTTGTGAATGATGTTGACATTGATCATCATCTGGTAGGTACTCAATAAATAACTGTCTCTTTGCCCTTGACAGCTAAGGTATCAATAACCAATACAATGGATATTTTCCTCTTACCAAAGACTCTTAAATACCCAGGGTAATGAAACTCTCAACATGAAATGGCAGACGGGTAGATAATTGGATCAGGGAACAGAATGCTGTGGGTATTCTTTCCAGGTCTCATTTATCAGCCAATATACACATTCCAGCTGTAGTGAGTCTGACTGCAATGCTGCACAGCTGCCTCTGTTCTCCAGAGAATTGTCTTCACTCAAAACCTGACCATCTGCCTGTGTTCTAGAACCCACAAGCTGCAACTACTGAGCCTGTGTGCCACAACTACTGAAGCCCTCGTGCCCTAGAGCTTGTGCCCTGCAACAAGAGAAGCCACCGCAACTCGCCCCTGCTTGCCACAACTAGAGAAAGCCTACGCAGAGCAACACAGACCCAGCACAAACCAAAATTTAAAAAAAATCTGAATATCACTGGGCTGACAAGGTTGTCCCCGTTCTCCAGGTGGGCCTATGGATGCTCTCTGCGGTGCTATGGATGTTCCCAAGCTCCCTATGGAGCAGACTGAAGCTAGAGTCCTCCTGAGAACACATCATTGCTTAGCCCCTTCTTTTGTCCAAGCTGACTTCCTGCACTCCCTTTCTCCTGGGTGCACTCGCTCAAGAATCATGTGTTTCCAAAACCCTAATGCAGGCTCTGACCCAAGGCAGCTCCTCAAATGATCCTATGTAGCCAGTAACCTATAGGGCATATTCTTCCTGCTCTAATATCAGCAAAAAACAAAAAAGACAAGGATGCATGAGTCGAGCAAGATTATCAAATTTCTTAAGAAATCCAAGTCATTCATTATGAAAATGTTTACATGGTGAGCAAAATGTCAACCCCATAATAACATGAAAATCACTTCTGATATGTAAATATTCCAAAAATAATAAAAATAATATTTCTTACATTGAATGCTTAGTCAAGCAACACTATAAACTTATTTTCATCATTTGTTCTATGAGAAATCATGAATAAGCCGTGAATTTACAAGTAAGTGAAGGAACAAAACAGTAATAATGATAACAAGAAACCTTTGCTCTTTGGACATTTTGAAGTGGCTTTTCTTCCTTTATACACTGACCTTTAAACACAGGCAATGCTGATCAAGGGATACAGAAATCTTCTGTCATTGTGCCTAATCATCATTAATTTTATAGTATTTTATGTTTTAAATGATAAAATATGTTATTTCTATTGATTTTCACAATAATCCCAGGATATAAAGAAGTTTAGTACTTTTCTTTTCAATCATACTGAAACCCAAATAATCTATCAACTCTGACAGCTCACTAGAATCAACAAAGGGAGCTTTCAAAAAATGTGAAGTGAAGTGAAGTGAAGTCACTCAGTCGTGTCCGACTCTTTGCGACCCTATGGACTGTAGCCTACCAGGCTCCTCCATCTGTGGGATTCTCCAGGCAAGAGTACTGGAGTGGGTTGCCATTTCCTTCTCCAGGAGATCTTCTCAACCCAGGGATAGAACCCGGGTCTCCTGCATTGCAGGCAGATGCTTTACCATCTGAGCCACCAGGGAATGTGGATGCCTACAAGACACAGAAGCATTCTAAATGGCCATCAACAGATGCATGAATAAAGAAGATTCCATTATATATGCATATAAGGGGATATTACTCAGCCCTAAAAAAGAATGAAATGTTGTCATTTGCAGCAGCATGGATGGACCTATATGATAGAAAGTATTATACAAGTGAAGTCAGACAGAGAAAGATAAATATCATATGATATCACTTATATGTGAAATCTAAAAAAAAAAAAATTCAAATAAATTTATTTATAAAACAGAAATAGACTCACAGACATGGAAAACAAACTTATGGCTCCCAAATGGGGAAGGGGAGAGAGAGGGACAGATTAGAAGTGATGGATTAACAGATACACACCACTATATATAGAAGAGATGGACAGCAAAGGTTTCCTATATAGCACGTGGAACTATATACAGTATGTTGTACCTATAAAGAAAAATAATCTGAAGGTATACACCTGAAACTAACACAATATTATAAATAAACTATAGATATACAATTTTTAAAAAGACAATAAGAATATGGAGGTCTAGAATTCATGAAAAATTATTTAAACTCAAATCTGGGATAACAATATTTTATGGAGACCTGGGTAATCATATTTTAAAGCTTCTGAGTGTTTCTAACTTGTCGTCAGGTTGAGAAATATGAAATTAAGTAATATGGCCAAATCTCTCAAGCACACAGCTGGTCAGTTCTAGAGTCCTATCTCCAGGCCAGAATACTACAGTAGGTAGCCTTTCCCTTGTCCAGGGAGTCTTCCCAACCCAGGAATGAAACTATGGTCTCCTGCATTGTAGTTGTATTTTTTTTACCAACTGAGCTATCAGGAAAGCCCCATTTGAACCTAGGTTTCCTCAGCCCCATAGGACTTCCTTCTAGTGATTCCACTTCACTGGAAATTCTGAATTTTAACTGAAATTAAGGAATGTGACGTATGCAGGTCAAGAACCAACATTTAGAACTGGACATGGAACAACAGACTGGTTCCAAATCGGGAAAGGAATACATCAAGGCTGTATATTGTCACCCTGCTTATTTAACTTCTATGCAGAGTACATCATGAGAAATGCTGGTCTGGATGAGGCACAAGCTGGAATCAAGATTGCCAGGAGAAATATCAATAACCTCAGATATGCAGATGATATCACACTTACGGCAGAAAGGGAAGAAAAACTAATGAACCTTTTGATGAAAGTGAAAGAGGAGAGTGGAAAAGTTGGCTTAAAGCTCAACATTCAGAAAACTAAGATCATGACATCTGGCCCCATCACTTCATGTCAAATAGATGGGGAAACAGTGGAAACAGTGACAGACTATTTTTGCGGGCTCCAAAATCACTACAGATGGTAACTGCAGCCAGGAAATTAAAAGACGCTTGCTCCTCGGGAGAAAAGTTATGACCAACCTAGAAAGCATATTAAAAACAGAGACATTACTTTGCCAGCAAAGCTCTGTCTAGTCAAAGCTTTGGTTTTTCCAGTAGTCATGTATGGATGTGAGAGTTGGACTATAAAGAAAGCTGAGCACTGAAGAATTGATGCTTTTGAACTGTAGTGTTGGAGAAGACTCTTAAGAGTCCCTTGGACAGCAAAGAAGTGCTACCAGTCCATCATAAAGGAAATCAGCCCTGAATATTCACTGGAAGGACTGTTGCTGAAGCTGAAACTCCAATACTTTGACCACCTGATACGAAGAATTGACTCATTTGAAAAAACCCTGATGTTGGGAATGATTGAAGGCAGGAGGAAAAGGGGATGACAGAGGATGAGATGGTGGATGGCATCACTGCCTCGATGGACATGAGTTTGAGTAAGCTCCAGGAGTTGGTGATGGACAAGGAAGCCTGGTGTCCATGGAGTCACAGAGTCAGACACGACTGAGCGACTGAACTGAACTGAACTGAAAGAACGTGAAATAAGACTGCATCTTACTGGAAGGCAAAGGATATGAAAAAATATATATAAACAGCCTTGACTTTGAATAGATTTTCACAAACAAATTTTAGATGAATAAACCATTTAAATATGTATAAATTAAAATTTTCAAACATCAGTGGATTTATAAATGACAGAAACTGTTCAACAAAGCATAAACAAAGTTTTAATGTTCCCCAAGTGCTTGTAAAACACAGTAGTTGAGTTTCTTTTGCCTAAAATGTGCCCCTATCAACACAATTCATGAAGACAGCACTAATTTCTCAGAAGACAACAGGAGAATAGAGAAGAAAGTCTAAAACTGACACACTGCTATCTCACTGGTAGATCCATCAATTAGACATTTGACCATTTTCCCTATAAAATAGTGTTGAATCTGTATGTATATAAAACTTAGTTTTTCGAACATAATATCAACCACTTATAATGGTGAGAAATTCAACGTGTACAACAAGGTTTTTTTAAAGCTGCTTGTGGAGTTGAGTGTTCTACAGTGAATGTGCGTGTTGTCAGGGAGACAGGGATTGAAAGCATGTTAAATTAAGGACCTGAGGACCTGAGAAACTACTGAACTCCAAGGTCCTATTTGACTCTTACAGGGCTGGTTCCCTGCTAGAAGTAGAATTCAGCTCTTGTCTCAAGCCTAATTGAATGGAGCATTGAGCCCCAGCCAAAACCTACCAGTCCCAAAACTCTGGATCAGGGTTTCTTAGACATTTTGTGCTGTGGCAGTCTGATAAAGCCTGCGGAGTCCTCAGATTCCTCAGGATTGTAAAGGAGACTAATTACACTGAAAAACTTTCCAACTCAATCTTGAGAGTTGGGATGAAAAATCACCCCTAAAAATATAACCATGGTGTTCATTTTGCCCTGAAAACCACACCATTCTAGGAGTCTTTGCTTTGATGTATGATGCTTTGAACTCTTAATTTGAACTGCTGGAGCTACAAAGATGGAAGGCAGCCTTCTGGTAGGCTCAGATATTGCCTGCTCCCAGCCTCCAGAAAATCTGCAAATTCTGAGCATATACCCTGAGATGAGGCCATGGAGCTTAGGATTCGGCTGACCATCTGAGGCTGGGTTGAGTCATACGGTGATCTGCATTCTGAAAAAGTGATCAAGTTAGAGGTTTGTTTACTTCAAAGGTGCTGCCTCTGTGATGAAGAGGAAGATGGGCTCTTTAATTTTTAAAAATTACATGTAAGGACTTGATACTTCATATTTCCTTTCTCATTGGAGTATGGTTGCTTTACAATGTTGTGCTAGTTTCCACTGTACAGAAAAATGAATCAGCCATACATGTTCATAAATACCCTCCCTTTGGATTTTTTTCCCATTCAAGTCACCACAGTGCCTTAAGCACTATTCTCTGTGCTATACAGCATGTTCTCATTAGTTATCTCTTTTGTACATAATATAGACGATCCTGTGTGCAAAGCATATTCCCTTTCTCTTATGGATACAGATATCACTGTTTGAGTGCCTTCCATCACCACTAAGAAAGCACACAACTGATTCCAGCCCCAATTATTTAAATCATTATTTGTGATCGTTAATTTATGTTAATTGACTATGTACTACCTTTTTCATTATATACCTTCCCCAGAAGTTACTCTTCACTAATGTTGCAAACTGTAAAGCAGGTGTCTTAAAGCATTTTGGGAAACAGAGGCAAAATAGAAAGTATCTTTTATTTTTTAGCGTAGAAATTACGAATTTTCTCTCCTCATTGATACTCACTGAATATTTAACAATCATCCATTGCATTGATAACACTTCTACATCATTTATTCAAGAACTCTTTCTCAAAACATTTATTGAGCAAATACTTTTTTTTCTGCTGGGAGCAGAAATTGTCATAATCTTTTATAAAGAGAAAAGGTTCAGGACTTCCCTAGTGGTGCAGTGGCTAAGACTCTGGGTTCCAAATGCAGGGGGCCCTCGTTGGATCCCTGGTCAGGAAACCAGACCCCCAGGCTGCAACTAAAGATCCCACATGCCACAAAAAGATGGAAAATGCCAGTGCTGCACTTAAGACCCAGTGCAGCCAAATAAATAAACATTTTAAGAAAGAAAGAAACAGAAGGTCCAAGGCTGTAAAACATTTAAGGAAGCAACTTCTCAAATTACTTGCATATTAATCACTGACTGTAAGTTCTTCCCAGCTGATACAAGGCTGAAATTACCAGAATAATGCTATTAAAATCCACCTTGGGCTAGCTGAGATAAGATAAAGATAATATTTTCAATAATGGAACGGTTACATGCTTTGGAACTACAGCTTATTGTTGATAGCAAGTTTTGGATCCTCATGTTTTGAGGAAGAAAATTTAGACTGTCAAATAATTCAATAAAAATCTTTATTTCACCTTTGTTAAATGTAATATTAATGCTTTTTTCCAGTGTAATTGCTTATGCTTTGATAGAGAAACAGATGTAGAGAACAAATGTGTGGATACCAAATGGGAATGGAGCAGTGAGATGAACTGGGAGATTGAGATTGACATATATATACTATTGATACTATGTATAAAATAGATAACTACTGAGAACCTACTATACAGCATAAGGAACCCTACCCAATGCTCTGTGGTGACCTACATAGGAAGGAAATCCAAGGAAAAGGGGGTATATATATATGTTATGCATGGTTGATTCACTTTGCTATATGGCAGATAGTAACACAGCATTGTAGAATAACTATACTTCAATAAAAAAATAATAATTGTTCTACTTGGTAAATTTCACTTAGATAGGACTCATGCCTCTCAGAGGAAGACCAAGAACAAGAGAAAGCCTAGTCACCAATGTTCTGACTTTAACTGTGTACTAGTTATGGCAAAGTTGAAGCTACAGACCCCAGCTTCATGGCTTAAATAAGGGAGACATTAAGTCCCTTCCATGAAACAGTCCAGGAACATAGGGCAGCTCCATTCCAGAATGCTTTCCAGAATGAAGAAGTGACCTTGCTATCTTAAAATGAATCTTGCAAATATGGTTTGGCAGTCACCATGCTGCAGAGGGAAGAGGGAGGGAGTCAGAAAAAGTGCAAGCGCAGCACTTTAAGGACAAGACTGAAAGTGGCACCTTCACTTCTGCTTGTGTACCACTGGTAGGGACATCATCATATGCCAAGCTATTAATGCAAGGAGGGGGAGATGGCAGTTCTAGGTGGGCAGCTGTGTACCCAGGAACAACTCTTATTGATAAGGAAAATGGAGGGAATTAATTTATGAAAGAAAAAAGTGAAAGTGGAAGTGAACGTGTTAGTTGCTCAGTCGTGTCTAGCTCTGCGACCCCCTGGACTGTAGCCCATCAGGCTCCTCTGTCCATGGGATTCTCCAGGCAAGAGTACTAGAGAGGATTGCCATTTCCTTCTCCAGGGGATCTTCCCAACCCAGGAATAGACCCCAGATCTCCTGCACTGAGACAGATTCTATACCACCTGAGCCACTAGGGAAGGCCAATTTTCAACATTGTCACAAATCTAACACCAGCCTGATTTGCATTTCTGTTTACACTTTCTATTTTCAATTATAAACTAGACTTTATCAAATATGGTAACTCATCCTGGCAATAGGTCACACAACCTTTCCATTTGCAAGACTTAAGTAAAGTGGGTCTTGTATGCAAATTATGTATTTTAGTGTTTAGACTCTTATAAAAAGTCTAGTTTTTTATGCACAAAATATAAGAATTTCAATTTTTTATTTTTGACATGTGTTCAAAAATGTCCCACATTTTCAAATTTACATTTTCAATAATTACAGAGTTATGAATACATTAAATCCCCTAGAATTACACGTGTAAAATGCTTTAAGTTATAAAATATATATTAACCACAACCATCTATGAAGTTCTACTGCTTGGGTTAGGTTCATTACATACATTATTATACCTCAGAAACTGTTCCTTAAAACGCAGGCACAATTCACCCAGTTTTGCTGATCAGAACACTTAGACAGAAAGAGTTGAGATAACTTGGCCAAGTTCCTAAGTGTTAAAGCAGGGATTTGAAACCAGAGCTGTCTGATTCTGAAGGATTTTCTACTCATCATCTCACTTAATCCTCATAACAATTCTTTGAAGTAGGCAGCTGGTCTTTGCCTCATTTAATACAGTAGAAAGCAAAGATCAAAAATGTTAATGGCTTGCCAAATAAACACAGTTACTAAGTAATGAAATGAAAGTTTTTGAATCAAGAAATCTATGCTCTTTGAATAACTGTCCTTGAAGTTGCACTGTATTTACAATAACAAGCCCATTCACTCAAAATAACAGACATTATCTTCTGTTTTGGTGAGGTTGGGCAAGCTATGTAGGTTCCCAATATTCCAAGAATAACAGTAGGTATCTCAAAGTGCCATTGTAGGAATTAAATACGTTTCTGTAAAGTGCATGCAAGGAACTCAACAACAGTAGGTGCTCACTCTATAATTTTTAGCGATTTCTCTCTGAATCTGAATTAGGAGTGTCTTTAGACAGACCATATAGCCACATTTAGAACCAGAAATGTGGAATAGAAAATGGATCTCTTCGAAGTAATATTAACTAACAGACCTTAGGATTCTGTTCAGTTATAAAGATTTAGGAGTACTGGAAGAAGCCATTTGATGCCAATACAAGAAAGCATTTCTTTACAAACTTAATTTAGTAGGTACAAAATAGAACTGTCATTAACTTGCATCTCAAAGAGAAAACTGGGGACAAATTAAGTCTTTCCCAAGGAGTCCTATAACATCATTTTCTCACCAAATTATCTTTTGAATCCTTTAAGATAAAGCCTTATATTGAATAAAGCAAGAGATTTAGGGAATTATCCCTCTACATCCTTCTTATTCATTAACGCCTTTTTTTTTTTAATGTAGACTATTTTCAAAGTCTTTGTTGAATTTGTTACAATATTGCTTCTGTTTGTTTTTTGGATTTTTGCCAGGAGGCAGGTGGGATCTTAGGTCCCTGACCAGGGATCAAACCCACATCCCATCCATTGTAAATCAAAGTCTTAACCACAGGACCACCAGGGAAGTCCCCTCATTAGTGTTCTTTATATACAAGATTTCCTTCTGTTTATCTCTGTTTATTTTCTTTATGTTATTGAGTCCTGTGGTTTCAGGAGAAGAGTCACTTTTATGTCATATAATATGAGTAATAAAGCTAATGTAATGATTAATAATCACAGTAGTATTATTTATTTAACAATTTCCTAGGTACATTTTGTCTGATAATTCTTTTAATGTATAAGAACGTTATTAGGTAGGCACTTATTATCTCTGTTTTGCATTTGGAAAAATGAAGCACACAGAGATTAAGAAGCTTATTCCTGGTCCCATGGTTAGTAAGAAATGGGTGAGGTTTCAGACCATGAAATCCAGCACCAGTCTGTGCCAGTAACCACCACACAATCCTGCCTCTCTATGAGCTAACATGATCTTACTTGTTAAAGAAAAAAAAAAAAAGTTAGTGGCGTCTAGCACCCTTTTTAAACTATTCCTTTCTGGTAGAGAATTAATATTACTATATTATCTTAAAAATTCTTTCATGGAAGAGTCAAATCAATTAATTTGTAAAATTCTTCTTTTTGTTTCTGTTCCTCAGTCACTAAGTCGTGTCCAACTCTTTGTGACCCCATGGACTACAGCATGCCAGGCTTCTCTGTCCTTCACTATCTCCCAGAATTTACTCAAACTCACGTCCATTGAGTCAACGATACCATCCAACTACCTCATCGTCTGCCACTGCCTTCTCCTCCTGCCTTCAAGCTTTCCCAGCATCAGGGTCTTTTCCAATGAACTGGGCTCTTCTCATCAGCTGGCAAAGTGTTGAGGCTTAGCTTTAAATTCTTCTTTAAGATGTCAAAAAATCTGATGTAACTATTTTCAAGACTGTATACATTTAACTCCCTTTTCTATATGCAAGATCAAACTTCTTTTTTTTTTTTTTTTTTTGCTGTTGCCAAATTATGACCATTGAGAATGGAATCTCCCATTTGTTACAATGAGTGGGTCTGGCCTGACAATGCTGAGTTTATGAATTCTTACAGTTTTAGAAAGTAAATATTAATTGTTACACAAGTAGTTCCCCCTGTAGAATAATTTCATATTAATAGTGCATAAACATAAAGAGAAAAAATACAAAGAAAAGAAAACCTCAACTCAAAGTGTTTTTCTGGCTTCACCGTCTGTTCTTCTGAAGACGTGATGGTAGAAAGCACCTCAGAATCAGTTGTTTGGTTATTGACAGATTTGTCTCAGGTCTTATGTCCATCCCATTAGGTCTCAGCTGGGAAGCATGTCTAAATCTCAGCCATAGCAGATGAAAGAGACTAATGTAGGATCCTGCACAGTGTACTGAGCTCGCCTTCCAGGCTGGACTTGGCTCCCCAGTGAAGACCAAAGTGCCCTCTCTCTCCATACTAGGCTGCCGAGCTTAGTCACTGCCACGTTCCCTCTCATAGCCCAAGGCCTTTAAAAGCCCTCACAGCTGAGCTCCTAAATCCAGATAAACAACTCTACTTCGAGCTCTGTCCAAAGTCATTTTCACTTTTATATGAAAGACAGTGGGGAGACTTAAACAACTTCACCTGTACTCTAACCTACTTTTGGTCCTTCTGTCACTTGGATTCAGTAAAGACTATCTTAGAAAATACGATTGCATGTTTCCCATGACTTCTCAAATGTTGGTCTGAGGCAACTTTTAAGCCTTTTGGTTTCTACAAGACTATATCTTGTCAGGGTCTAATGCCTTCACTGGCTGCAACTGCATAAGAAGCTTCTTTAATTGCTCCTATAGGGTTTGATGGGCTTCCCAGGTGGAGCTAGTGATAAAGAACCAGCCAATATGGGAGACAAAAGATGCAGGTTCAGTCCCTGGGTCCAGAATATCCCCTGGAGAAGGGCATGGCAGCTCATTCAGTTCTTGCCTGGAGAACCCCATGGACAGAGGAGCCTGGCGGGCTACAGTCCATGCAACCATGGGGCTGCAAAGAGTTGGACATGCAGCAACTTAGCATACACACATGCACACATAGAGTCTGATGTATATATTGGCTTGAGAGTCAAGAAAAGGCTGAAAATAGTTGTTTTAGGATTCCAGTGTACTTGTCTCCCACCTTTGTTTTCTTTTTTTTCACAGCACGATCACCTGAAATTACAACAAGCATTAACAGTAACTTGTTTGCATTGCTGTCTACCTTGGCTGCTAGAAGGTAAGCTCCACGAGGGCAAGGACTTCATCTGCTTTGCTCACTGATGTGTTTCCAGGGCTTATGTAGTGTTTGGTGCCTGGTGGGCCCCTGTTGGAATAAACAAATGCACGCATGATGCATGTGTGAATGTGTGCATGGTGTCTATCACAGAAATGGTCATTTAACACCCAGGATTAATAGGATTGAGTTGCAAAAACAAAGCAGAGTCCATAAAGCCACCAGGACATTGAAAGCTGTAACAGCAACAGTGAAGAGTGAGAATTTTGGCTGTGATGGCAACACCTCCAGTGTCTTTGATATTAAACATCAGGGAATCAGGGTAGAAATGTTGGCTTCCTTGGCTTTGGGTATTGGCAGCTCCAGAAGAACAATAATGCCTTCAGTTAGCATCAGTATTATACCTGCCACTTTGGGGCAGTAGTAGTAAGTGAACATTATCATAATGTGTCAGAGAAGAGGAAAAGGAAAGGCATTGATTCTAGACTCCCAACTCTGACCATCCTAAATTTCCCTCAGGCCAATCTGGAAGGAATTCCAGACAATGCAGAGTTTCTTCAGAATGCAGGGATCAGAGTAATAGAAACACTATTTTGCTTTCTTATTACTATAATTGTATAATAACTATTTTTACAAACTGCCTGAAAGTACAACTATAATAGTATGTTTTCTAAATGGAGTGAAGGGAGAAATATTAAAGGACCAAGTAGGCAGAAATTACTCTGGGGTAAAAAAAATAACCAAATGGGAACAAGGAATAGTTTTTCTTTGGAGAGGCAGGTGATACAACCCAACAAAAGTAAGAAAGATAAGAGGGAAGACAGAAATCTTCAGGAAACTGGCACCAGGAGGCAGAGCCTGGGCATCTGTGGGGTTGAGCACAACTTATTGGAATGGGCTCCAAAATCACTGCAGATGGTGACTGCAACCATGAAATTAAAAGACACTAGCTGCTTGGAAGGAAAGCTATGACAAATTTAGACAGCATATTAAAAAGCAGAGACACCACTTTGCCAACAAAGGTCCATATAGTCAAAGCTATGGTTTCTCCAGTAGCCATGTACAGATGTGAGAGTTGGACCATAAAGAAAGCTGAGTTCTTTGAAATTTTTTGAAAGCACCAAAGAATTGATGCTTACAGATTGTGGTGCTGGAGAAGATTCTTGAGAATCTCTTGGACTGCAAGCAAGTCAAACCAGCCAATGCTAAAGGAAATCAACCCTGAATATTCATTGGAAAGACTGACGCCAAAGCTGAAGCTCCAATATTTTGGCCACCTGATGTGAAGGGCTGACTCATTAGAAAAGTCCCTGATGCTGGGAAAGATTGAAGGCAAAAGGAGAAGAGGGTGGCAGAGGTTGAGTGGTTAGATAGCATCACCAACTCAATGGATATGAATCTGAGCAAACTCTGGGAGATAGTGGAGGACAGAGGAGGCTGGCGTGCTGCATGCAGTCCATGGGAGTTGGAAACGACTTATCGACTGAACAACAATAACAACATGGGCATAGGAAATGGCCCATGATGTACTCTCAGGAGGGTGTCCAAGTGCAAAATTTAGCTGCTGTCTCGGAGACCACTGAAATCAATAGGCAGAGTTTCTTGCTAGAATAGACTAAAGGAATTAGAAAATAGTAGATGAGGTCAGAGAGGTTTGGGTTGGGGAGGCAGGTTTTATTGTAGCAAGGGTTTGGGGGTGATAATAAAAACTGGGGGTGTTTATTCTGTTTAAGTGAGAAGCTCTGAGGAGTTTCAAGGAGAATTGTGACTGTTTAAAGGATCGATAACATTTTACAAGAATCACTGAGACCACCATGGAAGGACAAGTGTATAAGCAGAGAGCCTGTGATAATTACACAAGAACAATCTATGACTTAGTGACTAAAGACAACAACAGCAACAAACCTGTGATTAGGGTAGTAGCAGTCAGCAGTGAAAAGGAGTTAGACTTCTGGAAGCCTTTTGAAGACAGAGAAAACAAAACTTGCTGATGGTTTAGATGCACAGTACAAAAGAAATAGCAGAGAGGATGACACCAAAGAAGTTTATTTATTGGACCTGAGTAACTGAAGGATAGAGCTGCCTTTTGCTGTGATGGAAAAGAGACAATCAGAGCAAAGTGGAAAGTGAAAGTCACTCAGTCATGTCTGACTCTTTGTGACCCCATGGACTATACAGTTCATGGAATTTTCTAGGCCAGAACACTGGAGTGGGTAGCCTTTTCCTTCTCCAGGGGATCTCTCCAACACAGGGGTCAAACCCAGGTCTTCCACATTGCAGAAAGTTTATTTACCAGCTGAACCACCAGGGAAGCCCAAGAATACTGGAGTGGATAGCCTATCTCTTCTCTAGCGATCTTCCCTACCCAGGAATCAAACTGGGGTCTCCTGCACTGCAGGTGGATTCTTTACCAACTAAGCTATTAGAGCAAATCAGGACATAACAAAAATCAGCTCCTTTTTGGCATGCCTTTTTGGCATCTAATCAGAAATGCCAAGTAGTACTTGAATATATGTGACTGAAATTCAAGGTGAATTAAGCTAAAGTTATCACCATATAGGTGGGATTTAAAGCCATAGGACTAGATGAAATAACTTTGGAAGTGGCTATAAATGAAGATGTCTGATGACTGATTTATGAGAACACTAATATCTAGAGTCAGAAAGACATTCTGGGTGATCCAAAAGAGAAAACTGAAAGCAAATAGCCAGAGTGTAGAAGGAGAACTTTAAAGGATCATTTAGATACATATACAAGCACAAATAGCAAGACAGAGACGTAGGGGAACAAGAAAGGAAGGAAGGAGGTTCGGCAGGAAAGAAGAAGCAACCAAATCAAGAAGGCAGCAGCAGTTCTCTAGGAAGGAGGACTGTGTTAGTCGTTCACTCATGCCCAACTCTTTGCAATCCCATGGACTGTAGCTGGCCAGGCTTCTCTATCCATGGAATTCTCCAGGCAAGAGTACTGGAATGGGTAGCCCTCCCCTTTTCCAGTACAGTAGGACTGTAGGCATTTTCGTCTTTGTGCTCTCTGATTTATCTTTCTTTTGGCTTTGTTTTTCAAACTTCCCCTGGAGAACATTTTTTTTGGAAATAAGAATCTGTAGTATAAAATTAAAGAACATGTTGGTTTTACGTATTTAAAATGCTTTAACAGATGAAAGTTGGAACTTACGAGGATTAGATGGTTACTGTCTTAAACCTGTTGACATATACATTACATTCCTGAATAGAAGGGACTGAGGGCCAGCTGTTGGAAGCAGGACCCTTAAGCTGGGCTGCAAGAGCTGATGAAGCCATGAAGAGCCTAGCAGCCTTCTTAGAAAGAAAGGCAGGCTGGAAGCCAACAAGAAAAAAATAAAAAGAGAGAGAATCTAAAGTGATCTCTAGAGTAGAAGGAGCTGAGAGAAATGCCATTAAGAGGATTTAGACTCGAGGAGAAGAGAGAGGGTTTACAGAGTGAAAAAGGAAGAGGTTAGGGCAGCAACACTGATCGTGCATCTACTGTGTTGCCACAAGCTTTGAGACAAGAAATAAGGGCCTTGAACCCCCAGGGAGCTGAGAAGAAAGCCTACACGGCACAAGAGAAACTTCCAAGAAAAACTCCATTCTGTCTGCATCTTTAGAACTACAAGATCAAGCCAGGACCAAGGTTATCCCTGGATTTTTCAGCTATCAGCTAATACACCTCCTTTTTGTGTTTTAGTGAGTTTGAATTGGGTCTTCTACCATTTGCTAACACAAAAATCCTGACTGAGAGAATAACGACCTTAAAATCTAAGCTGATATCTTCAAGCAATAAACATTTTTAAAGGAACCTTAAGTTCTGAAGTAAGGCGCAAAGGTGAAGTTATTTATCTGACACCATATGTCAGACTTGTTTCCAAGTATTTTACAGATTTTATCTCATTTAATCTTCCCAACAACCCCATAAGAAAGGTGCTATTGTTAATTTCACTTCACAAGTGAGAAGCTTGAGAGAAATGAAGAAGTGTGCTCAAGTACCACACCAAGTAAATGACAGATGACCAACAAGAGAAATTCTCTGCAAGTTCAAAGAAGAGTTTATTCTTGAGTGGCAGCTTGTACCTTCTTGGTCTTTGATTTATCCTCAGAATTTAATAATGCCTCTAGGTCATGTGACACTATATTTGAGACAATAAATTTTAATCTCCAGGCAACTTAGCTGTCTTCCTAAAACCTGTCATTTTACTTAGGTTTTAGTAAAATGGGAAGAAAAAAGAACCTTTCACGTTTCATCCATTCCAGCCAGATTCTTCAGTGAAAGTTCAAATTAATGGCATAAGGAATTTTCCTTTTTGATTTCTCAAAACCATTTGCTCTCAAGCTGACACCAAAAATGGGGTATTTCTCGAGTTTATAACGGGAAATTTGTAGAAGCTATGACTCTTTCTTTCATGAGTGGTTTTGTGAAAGCACGAATCATGGTTCTTTGTAGAAGCGCCAAAAGAACTTTCCAGATGGACAAGGCGTGACTTTCACTCCTTCCATTTAAATCCATTTTCTCTTCTCAGCTTTCTTATAAACCTGAGCGAAACATCAACTTCCAACAAAAGTGTGTAAAACTTTGCTTGGCTCTTAGTTTAAAATGTTTCACCAGAGACTTTACAGGGTCGATATGAAGAGAGTGTTCGCCTGAACTATGGATCAGAGTTAATTAACGTCCGTTTGTTTTTATTAGCCTGGCTGAAAATGGCTTTTGTGTTTGTGAATTTATTTGCAAAGGCTCAGAAACTATGCCCTTTGCTTTAAGTTGCCTCAGGGTGCAGACACACATAAAAATTCATTAATTAAAATAGTAAACTACCAAGGTCACAAATAAAAAGCTAGTAGTAATACTGATGATTAAATACAGTCAGCTAAGAAATCAGGGTCTCCAAGCAGAGTTGGTCAGGAGAGAAGTACAATCTTTTTTTTTTTTTTTTTTTTTTAATTTTACTGTAGCTTCCCAAGGAAAATCTTGGAAAGGTTTGAAAAGGTAGAGAGAAATAGAATCATATTGTGTATAATCAGAGGTTCAAACCATTTCCAGACTGAAATCTGTAGACTAACATGAACTCCATAGACAACAGATGCAGTCAGAGTTTCTTTGAGGCTGCAAACCTCTGAATTGCTTCAGCCGGGGATAATATGGGGCTTCCCAGGTGGCTCTAGTGGTAAAGAACCCGCCGGCCAATGCAGGAGATGTAAGAGATAACGGTTCAATCCCTGGACTGGGAAGATCCCCTGGAGAAGGGCATGGCAACTCACTCCAGTATTCTTGCCTAGAGAATGCCATGAGCAGAGGAGCCTGGCAGGCTATACAGTCCCTAGGTCACAAAGAGTGGGACACAACTGAAGCTACTTAGCACTGGATAATATGAGATATAAATCTGGGATTTGGTTGAGGGGGGTGGACAAATGTATGTACAAATATGTACAAATTTGAGAGTTATCAGCATATAGGTAGTATGTAGAACTGGATATTATCTATAAAGTCAGTAAGAGAGAAAAGGGGCCTAGAAAAGAGAAAGGGGAAGGAAAAGGTTGGGGGAGAGAAGAGGAGAGGAGAGAGTACAGGGAAAAACCCTGGAGCTATATAACCAGTGGGATTATCACAGCAGTGATTCAGATCCTGTCTGTTCATATTAAATAAACTCCAAAAATAATTATTCAGATTCTCTATAGCAACCCCTTTATTTTCAAAATGGTGGTACTGAGTATAACAGCTTTTAAAAGCAGTTTTCAGCTTAACTAAATTTAACTATTCTTTAAATCAGTTCAAGTGTATTGATGACCATGCTAATGTTCACAGCAGGCAAAAGCTTTGAAACATTAAGAAATATCTTCTGTTCAATGCAGAGTAAACAACACTAATTGCTGAATTTATTTGCCTCACAAACTGGTCCAGGAATACAGCAGAGTCGGTTTTAATTATATATATTTTTTCCATTTAGCAAATAAGCTTCAATCCCATCAGTCCTCTTGTTCACACCAGAGATCCAACTAAATCACTATTCCCATCTGAGGTTAATAACTAACATTTAGTCCTTTGAATTAAAATGCAGAGAGAAGAATAAGAAATAAATCTTAAATGCTTTTCATTTTTACTATTTTATGTCAGTTAAAGCTTTGTTCTATTTTTTTTACTAGAACATAATTGCTTTACAGTGTTGTGTTAGTTTTTGCTGTACACCAAAGTCAATCAGCCTCATGTATACATATATCCCCTCCCTCCTGGACTGTCCTCCCACCCCACACCCCATTGCACTCCTCCAGGTCATCACAGAGCACCCAGCTGAGTTCCCTGTGCTATACAGCAGCTTCCCACTATCTATATTACCCATGGTGTTATATATATATGTCAATGCTACCCTCTCAATTCATCAAGATATGGATGGACCGAGAGCCTGTCATACAGAGTGAAGTAAGTCAGAAAGAGAAAAACCAATATCATATATTAACTCACACACGTGGAATCTAGAAAAATGGTACAGATGAACCTAATTCCAGGGCAAGAACAGAGATGCAGATGTAGAGAACAAACATTTGTGTCTTATTTTCACAGCCTTGACACAACTAAAATCTGCATCTAACAACCACGCTGGTTGACTTGGTTTCTTAACGCTACTAGGAAATTTATTTTCACACCTACTTGTCATTTTCTCTTTCTTCTTCCAATGGCATTCAGTGGCTTACAAATTATTGTCAATTTTAGTTTCAAAATAGCTCTTGGTCTTTTGCATTTTTAGTCCCATTGCTACTACTATATTTTTAATATATTTAAATCTTAGTTTAATGCATAATTCATAAATACTATAATATTTAGGTTCTAAGTGTACAGTTTGGTGAGTTTTAGTCTATTAGTAAGCAAACTGAGTAATCTCCACCTCAATCAAGATATAGAACTGTCCCGTCATCCCTTGTAGAATCTTCATATCCATTTCCAGGTAATCTCACCCTTGGCCTCATTCATGAGGCAGCTACTATTCTCATTTTCCTCACCATAGATTAGCTTCAAACAAATTAAATCATATACTCTTATTTCTTTCTGTCTAATTTTCTTCATTTAACAGAATGTTTTGAAGTTCATTCATGCTCTACTAGTATTATAAATTTATTCCTTTCTATTGGTAGGCTGTGTTCCATTATGAATACAGATTCTTTATCCAACCTCCTAGTGATGGACACTTGGACTTCCCAAGTGGTGCTAGTGGTTAAGAACCCACCTGCCAATACAGGAGACATAAGAGATGTAGGTTCAATCCCTGGGTTAGGAAGATACCCTGGGGGAGGAAATGGCAACCCACTCCAGTATCCTTGTCTGGAGAATCCCATGGACAGAGAAGCCTGGCAGGACACTTAAAGTGTCTTCAGTTTGGAGCTGATAAATAAGCTGCCACAAGCACTTTTTTTGACATGCGTCTTTACTTCTCCTCCCACTCTATGGTAGACAATAAGTCCCCTTAAAGATATCCATGCCCTGAACAGCCAAATCAGTCTTGCAAAAGAAGAATGGAGCTGGAGGAATCAACCTTTCTGACTTCAGATTATACGACAAAGCTACAGTCATCAAGACAGTCGGGTACTGGCACAAAAACAGAAATATAGACCAATGTAACAAGATAGAGAGCCCAGGAATAAACCCATGCACCTATGGTTACCTTGTTTTTGACAAAGGAGGCAAGAATATACAATGGGGCAAAGACAGACTCTTCAATAAATGGTCCTGGGAAAACCGGACAGCTACATATAAGAATGAAATTAGAACACTTCCTAATACCATACACAAAGATAAACTCAAAATGGATTAAAGACCTAAATGTAAGGCCAGAAACTATAAAACTCTTAGAGGAAAACATAGCCAGAAAACTCAATGACATAAATCAAAGCAAAATCCTCTATGTCCCACCTCCTAGAGTAACGGAAATAAAAACAAAGTAAACAAGTGGGACACGATTAAACTTAAAAGCTTTTGCACAGCAAAGGAAACTATAAGCAAGGTGAAAAGACAGGGAAAATAATAGCAAATGAAACAAGTGACAAAGGATTAATTTCCAAAATATACAAACAGCTTATACAACTCAATGCAAGAAAAACAAAGAGCCCAATCAAAAAGTGGGAAAAAGACCTAAACATACATTTCTCCAAAGAAGACATACAGGTGGCTAACAAACACATGAAAAGATACTCAACATCGCTTATTACTAGACAAATGCAAATCAAAACTACAATGAGATATCACATCACACCAGACAGAATAGCCATCCTCAAAAAGTTTACAAACAATAAATGCTGGAGAGGGTGAGGAGAGAAAGAAACACTCTTGCACTGTCGGTGGGAATGTAAATTGATATAGCCACTATGAAAGACGGTATGGAGATTCCTTTAAAAAAAACTAGAAATAAAACCACCCTGTGACCCAGCAATCCCACTGCTAGGCATTTACCCTGAGGAAACAAGAGTTGAAAAAGACACATGTATTCAATTGTTCACTGCAGCATTATTTACAATAGCTAGAACATGGAAGCCACCTAGGTGTCCATTGACAGATGAATGGATAAAGAAGTTGTAGTACATAAGCACAATGGAATATTACTCAGACATAAAAAGGAACTCATTTGAGTCAGTTCTGCTGAGGTGGATGAACCTATTATACAGAGTGAAATGAGTCATAAAGAGAAAGATAAATATCATATTCTAACACGTATATTGGAAGAAATGATGCTGAAGCTGAAACTCCAGTACTTTGGCCACCTCATGCGAAGAGTTGACTCATTGGAAAAGACTCTGATGCTGGGAGGGATTGGGGGCAGGAGGAGAAGGGGACGACAGAGGATGAGATGGCTGGATGGCATCACGGACTTGATGGACATGAGTCTGAGTGAACTCCAGGA
The DNA here is from genome assembly GCF_032405125.1 of Capricornis sumatraensis. Taxonomy (NCBI): domain Eukaryota; kingdom Metazoa; phylum Chordata; class Mammalia; order Artiodactyla; family Bovidae; genus Capricornis; species Capricornis sumatraensis. The sequence goes on along the minus strand of NC_091075.1, from coordinate 102,599,631 downwards.
GATGGTGATGGACAGGGAGGCCTGGCGTGCTGTGATTCATGGGGTCGCAAAGAGTCGGACACGACTGAGCGACTGAACTGGCAACTGGAACTGGAACACATATATATGGAATCCAGAAGAATGGTACAGAAGAACTTATTTACCAGGCAGCAATGGAAAAACTCAAGGCAAATTGGAAGTGGTCAAACAGGAGATGACAAGAGTGAACATCGACCTTCTAGGAATCAGTGAACTAAGATGGACTGGAATGGGTGAATTTAACTCAGATGACCATTATATCTACTACTGTGGGCAGGAATCCCTTAGAAGAAATGGAGTAGCCATCATGGTCAACAAAAGAGTCAGAAATGCAGTACTTGGATGCAAGCTCAAAAATGACAGAATGGTCTCTGTTCATTTCCAAGGCAAAACATTCAATATCATGATAATCCAAGTCTATGCCCCAACCAGTAACGCTGAAGAAGCTGAAGTTGAACAGTTCTATGAAGACCTACAAGACCTTCTAGGACAAACACCCAAAAAAGATGTCCTTTTCATTATAGGGACTGGAATGCAAAAGTAGGAAGTCAAGAAACACCTGGAGTAACAGGCAAATTTGGCCTTGGAGTACAGAATGAAGCAGGGCAAAGGCTAATAGAGTTCTGCCAAGAGAACGCACTGGTCATAGCAAACACCCTCCTCCAACAACACAAGACTCTATACATGGACTTCAGCAGATGGTCGACACCGAAATCAGATTGATTATATTCTTTGCAGCCAAAGATGGAGAAGCTCTATACAGTCAGCAAAAACAAGACCAAGAGCTGACTGTGGCTCAGACCATGAACTCCTTATTGCCAAATTCAGACTTAAATTGAAGAGAGTGGAGAAAACCACTAGACCATTCAGATATGACCTAAATCAAACCCCTTATGACTATACAATGGAAGTGAGAAATAGATTTAAGGGACTAGATCTGATAAACAGAGTGCCTGATGAACCATGGATAGAGGTTTATGACATTGTACAGGAGACAGGAATTAAGACCATCCCCAAGAAAAATAAATGCAAAAAAGCAAAATGGCTGTCTGAGGAGAACTTACAAATAACTGTGGAAAGAAGGGAAGCAAAAAGCAAAGGAGAAAAAGGAAAGGTATACCCATTTGAATGCAAACTTTCAAAGAATAGCAAGGAGAGATAAGAAAGCCTTCCTCAGCAATCAATGCAAAGAAATAGAGGAAAAGAACACAATGGGAAAGACTAGAGATCTCTTCAAGAAAATTAGAGATACCAAGGGAACATTTCATGCAAAGATGGGCTCAATAAAGGGCAGAAATAGTAGGGACCTAACTGAAACAGAAGATATTAAGAAGAGGTGGCAAGAATACACATAAGAACTGTACAAAAAGATCTTCATGACCCAGATAATCATGATGGTGTGATCACTCACCTACTGCCAGACATCCTGGAATGTGAAGTCAAGTGGGCCTTAGAAAGCATCACTACGAACAAAGCTAGTGGAAGTGATGGAATTCCAGTTGAGCTATTTCAAATCCTGAAAGATGATGCTGTGAAAGTGCTGCACTCAATATGCCAACAAATTTGGAAAACTCAGCAGTGGCCACAGGACTGGAAAAGGTCTGTTTTCATTCCAATCTCAAAGAAAGGCAATGCCAAAGAATTCTCAAACTACCTCGCAATTGCATTCATCTCACACACTAGTAAAGTGATGCTTAAAATTCTCCAAGCCAGTCTTCAGCAATACGTGAACTGTGAACTTCCAGATGTTCAAGCTGGTTTTGGAAAAGGCAGAGGAACCAGAGATCAAATTGCCAACATCTGCTGGATCATTGAAAAAGCAAGAGAGTTCCAGAAAAACATCTATTTCTGCTTTATTGACTATGCCAAAGCCTTTGACTGTGGGGATCACAATAAATGTGGAAAATTCTGAAAGAGATGGGATACCAGACCACCTGATCTGCCTCTTGAGAAACATGTATGCAGGTCAGGAAGCAACAATTAGAACTGGACGTGGAATAACAGACTGTTTCTAAATAGGAAAAGGAGCATGTCAAGGCTGTATATTGTCACCCTGCTTATTTAACTTATATGCAAAGTACATCATGAGAAACGATGGGCTGTATGAAGCACAAACTGGAATCAAGATTGCCAGGAGAAATATCAATAACCTCAGACATGCACATGACACCAGCCCTATGGCAGAAAGTGAAGAAGAACTAAGGAGCCTCTTGATGAAAGTGAAAGAGGAGAGTGAAAATGTTGGCTTAAAGCTCAACATTCAGAAAACTAAGATCATGGCATCTGGTCTCATCACTTCATAGCAAATAGATGGGGAAACAGTGGCTGACTTTATTTTTCTGGGCTCCAGAATCACTGCAGATGGTGACTGCAGCCATGAAATTAAGATGCTTACTCCTTGGAAGGAAAGTTATGACCAACACAGACAGCATATTAAAAAGCAGAGACATTACTTTTTCAACAAAGGTCCATCTAGTCAAGGCTTATGGTTTTTCCAGTGGTCATGTACGGATGTGAGTTGGACTATAAAGAAAGCTGAGCACTGAAAAATTGATGCTTTTGAATTGTGGTGTTGGAGAAGACTCTTGAGAGTCCCTTGGACTGCAAGGAGATCCAACCAGTCCATCCTAAAGATCAGTCCTGGTAGTTCATTGGAGGTACCGATGTTGAAGGTGAAACTCCATTACTTAGGCCACCTGACGTGAAGAGCTGACTCATTTGAAAAGACCCTGTGCTGGGTAAGATTGAGGGCAGGATGAGAAGAGGATGATAGAGGATAAGATGGTTGGATGGCATCACCAACTCAATGGACATGGGTTTGGTTGGACTCCAGGAGTTGGTGATGGACAGGGAGGCCTGGCATGCTGCCGTTCATGGGGTCGCAAAGAGTCGGACATGACTGATCAACTGTACTGAACTGAATGAAAAAACAGACATAAAGAAACTAGAACACTTTCTAACACCATACACAAAAATAAACTCAAAATGAATTAAAGATCTAAACGTAAGGTCAGAAACTATAAAACTCCTAGAGGAGAACATAGGCAAAACACCCTCCGGCATAAATCATAGAAGGATCCTCTATGACCCACCTCCCAGAATATTGGAAATAAAAGCAAAAATAAACAAATGGGACCTAATTAAACTTCCCAACCCAGGGATTGAACTCAGGTCTCCCACATTGTAGGTAGACAATTTACTGTCTGAGCTACCAGGGAAGCCTCACCTAAAAGCTTCTGCACAATAAAGGAAACTATAAGCAAGGTGAAAAGACAGCCTTCTGAACGGGAGAAAATAATAGCAAATGAAGCAACTGACAAAGAACTAATCTCAAAAATATACAAGCAACTCCTGCAGCTCAATTCCAGAAAAATAAATGACCCAATCAAAAAATGGGTCAAAGAACTAAATAGACATTTCTCCAAAGAAGACATACAGATGGCTAACAAACACATGAAAAGATGCTCAACATCACTCATTATCAGAGAAATGCAAATCAAAACCACAATGAGGTACCATTTTACACCAGTCAGAATGGCTGTGATCAAAAAGTCTACAAGCAATAAATGCTGGAGAGGGTGTGGAGAAAAGGGAACCCTCTTACACTGGTGGGAAGGAAACTAGTACAGCCACTATGGAGAACAGTGTGGAGATTCCTTAAAAAACTGGAAATAGAACTGCCTTATGACCTAGTAATCCCACTGCTGGGCATATACACTGAGGAAACCAGAATTGAAAGAGACACGTGTACCCCAGTGTTCATCGCAGCACTGTTTATAATAGCCAGGACATGGAAGCAACCTAGATGTCCATCAGCAGATGAATGGATAAGAAAGCTGTGGTCCATATACACAATGGAGTATTACTCAGCCATTAAAAAGAATACATTTGAATCAGTTCTAATGAGGTGGATGAAACTGGAGCCTATTATACAGAGTGAAGTAAGCCAGAAAGAAAAACACCAATACAGTATACCAACGCATATATATGGAATTTAGAAAGATGGTAACGATAACCCTGTATGCAAGACAGCAAAAGAGACACAGATGTATAGAACAGTCTTTTGGACTCTGTGGGAGAGGGAGAGGGTGGGATGATTTGGGAGAATGGCATTGAAACATGTATATCATATATGAAATGGATCGCCAGTCCAGGTTCGATGCATGATACTGGATGCTTGGGGCGTGTGCACTGGGACGACCTAGAGGGATGGTATGGGGAGGGAGGAGGGAGGGGATTCAGGATGGGGAACACGTGTTTACGTGTGGCGGATTCATGTTGATGTATGGCAAAACCAATGCAATATTGTAAAATAATTAACCTCCAATTAAAATAAATAAATTTATATTTTTAAAAATAGAAAATAAAACAAATTAAGAAAAAAAAAGAATAGACTTATGGACATGGGGAGAGGGGAGGAGAGTGTGAGATGTATGGAAAGAGTAGCATGGAATCTTACATTACCATATGTAAAATAGATAGCCAACAGCTTGTTGTATAGCTCAGGAAACTCAGACAGGGGCTCTGTAGCAACCTAGAGGGGTCAGGATGGAGATGGGAGGGAGGTTCAAAAGGGAGGGGATATATGTATACCTATGGCTGATTCATGTTGAGATTTGACAGAAAACAACAAAATTCTGTAAAGCAATCACCCTTCAATAAAATAAGTAATAATAATAATAATAAAAAGATGTCTGTGCCTAAATCTCAGGAAACTATGCATGTGTTACCTTTCATGACAAAATGGACTTTGCAGGCATAATTAAATGAAGAATATTGAAATGGGGAGATTATCCTAGAGTATCCAAGTGGACTCAATGTGCCCACAAGAGTCCTTTAAAGAGGGAAGTGTGTGTGTGTGTGTGTGTGTGTGTGTGTGAGAGAGAGAGAGAGAGAGAGAGAGAGAGAGAGAGAGAGAGGGGAAGAGAGAGAGAGAGAGAGAGAGAGAAAGATTGAGGTTGGAAGATACTACAAAGATGCTACACTGGCTTTGAACAAAGATGGAGGAGGGGGCCATGAGTCAAGGAATGCAGGCAGCCTCTAGAAGCTGATAAAGACAAAGGAGCCAATTTGCCCATGAAGCCTACAGAGGGCAAGTGGTCCTGCCAGCATTTTAATTTTAGGGCTTCTGACCTTCAGAACTGTAAGCAATACATTTGCATCATTTTAAACCACAGACTTTGTAGTAAACTCTTATGGCAGCAATAGAAGACTAATTCACACTTCCCATACCCTTCCTGTTCATTCTGTCTGCCAACAGGAAGATCATATTTTTATTTGAAAATTGGATTTTATTATTCTGCTTAACTTCTTTCTTCAGGATTAAATAAAAACTAGTATATTACATAAAGTTCCATAATCTCAGCCCCAACCTGTCTAACCAGACTCATCAGCCACCACTCTACCTAAGAGGACTCTGCTCTTTATTTAGTATGCCATTCTTGATTTCCCCACATGTCATACTCTTTCTAAAATCTGTGACTTCTGCCTCAATGGTTCATCCCCTAATTATTCAGCAAGCAAATATCTGTCCTTTCCTAGTGCCTAAACTGTTCTGTGAAGGCTTCCTTTACTTTTTCAGCCAAATATAAACCCTTTATTTGAAGGTCATAAAACCTCTATCATGACATACATCATATTACATTACAATTGTTTCCTTGTAGTTGGATCTGACTCCAACTAGCGTGTAAGGTTTTTGAGGGCAAGGATCATATCTTTCTGTGACTCCCACTACCTAGTATAGTAAATGCTCAGAGTTCTTGAATGAATGGATATACATAAAACTTGTATACTCATCATACCAATAGAATTTTAGGTAACATACATATTTTTATCATTTAAACCTTGCTAATATTCTCATTTATCATTTTTTATTCTTTAATGCATTCTTACATGTTTTAAAGCAATTATTATTTTTTTTAATAATCAATAAAATACTAACAAAGAGATTTCTCTTTACGGAAAAAAAAAGTGTATTCTCAAAATGAAATGTTTCCAACCATAAATTTTTGAAGCAGTTCTGATGAGATGGATGAAACTGGACCCGATTATACACAGTGAAGTAAGCCAGAAAGAAAAACACCAATACAGTATACTAACACATATATATAGAATTTAGAAAGATGGCAATGATGACCCTGTATGCAAGACAGGAAAAAAGACACAGATGTGTATAACGGACTTTTGGACTCAGAGGGAGAGGGAGAGGGTGGGATGATTTGGGAGAATGGCATTCTAACATGTATACTATCATGTAAGAATTGAGTTGCCAGTGTATGTCTGACGCAGGATACAGCATGCTTGGGGCTGGTGCATGGGGATGACCCACAGAGATGTTATGGGGAGGGAGGTGGGAGGGGGGTTCATGTTTGGGAACGCATGTAAGAATTAAAGATTTTAAAATTAAAAAAATAAAAAACTAATAAAAAAAGAAAAAAAATAAAATAAAATAAAAACAACTCTCTGAAATGAAAATACAACAATACATACACAGTACTCTTATGCACATTTTCTGTCATGGTCTACAAGCTTGTGAAGTTCACTCTATAATTATAGGTGCTCATTTAACATCTCTTGGGAGATGGCTTTGGATGAAGGGTACTTCTGACACTAACAATAATTCTGATTCAATGAATGATTCCTTACTTGGTCAGTAAGATCCATATAGTTCCAAATTTGACACGATGAAACTCTTCTGCCTAGAAAACAGTTCTGAGCGAAGTTGTTTCTTGAGGCTGGGTTATGAAGTGCTGACTCCGAGTGCTGGGGCCCCCATATCTTTTGTTCATTTTACACACAACACTAAAACCCAGTGCCTGAGACTCAAATCTTTGTCGATTTAATAAATGAAAGAATTCTATAGGATGCCTTGGAGCTAGATTGGGCAGAGAGAATTCTCAGGTTATTACTTGAGTTAAAATTCACAGTTGGCCCAATAACTAAAATGATCATTTTTAGGTCTTTACTCCCCCATAGATCTCTCTAAGCAGGATTTTCTCTCTGGCAGTCACCACAAGCCTTCTCTTATTTCTCTATTTCCTTCACTGTATGAAAATCCCAAAGAAGTTCATTATTTTCATCCCCAGTGAGCAACTTCTTTCCATCTTTGCCTGCAAGCACTAAGGAGATGGTCACTTCCTCTTAATTTTAAAAATAAGCATTGCAGGAAAATATTGAAAGAAAGGAACATGGATCAAGGAGAGCAGAAAGGAAAATACATGCTCATTTGTTGCCAGTCCCAGACCCTTGTGAGCTGAGCCAAAGACCTTCCATCTCTGCTTGCCTGCTCACATTTCCCAGGGACGAGGTGGTGCAGAGAGCCTCCAGTGGTTCCAGGGTTCTCTCTCTGCCATCTGCAGATCCCAACTGTGCTACAGAAACACGCTGCTGTTACTCCCAGAGCAATTCTACTCACTCTGCTGTATGCCTGCTGTTGCCAGTGGTTTTCTCTCTCTCTCCTGACAGTCTTGATATTTCTCTAAGCACCGTTGGGCTTCCTCCAAGAATGCTGAATGAATGGACAGCAGCTGGGAAGACATCAGGAAATTGGACCCTGTAATTCCACTGTCACAGAGAGCAGAGTCCTCCCAGTGACTTGAAGACCCAGACCTATGAGAGTGGATAGAGCTACAGGTTCCTGAGCTGGCATATCATTTGACGCTCTCAACACCAAATATCTGAAATGCTCAGGCATGGAGTGTTGTTCATTTTTGGTAATCTCATGCTAAATATCTCGCTATAGAAGATTTCCTTGTACTTGGCTCACTTTTTTAGCACATACAAAGCAATACGTTCCTTTTAAAACAGGAAACCCTTTTTTTCTGGCTTTAAAACAGAATAGAATATAATTGCTTTACAATGTTGTGTTAGTTTCTGCTGTACAATGAAGTGAATCAACTATCTGCATACATGTATCCCCTTCCTCTTGGACCTCCCTCCCACCCCTCTAGGTCACGACAGAGCGCTGTCCTGAGTTCCCTGTGCTATATAGCAGCTTCACTCGCTCTCTATTTTACACATGGTAGTGTATATATGGGCTTCTCAGATAGCTCAGCTGGTAAAGAATCTGCCTGCAAGGCAGGAAACCCCAGTTTGATTCCCGGGTCAGGAAGATCCCCTGGAGAAGGGCTAGGCTACCCGTTCCAGTATTTTTGGGCTTCCCTGGTGGCTCAGATGGTAAAGAATCCACCTGCAATGTGGGAGACCTGGGTTCGATCCCTGAGTTGGGAAGATTCCCCTGGAGGAGGGCATGGCAACCCACTCCAGTATTCTTGCCTGGAGAATCCTCATGGACAGAGGAGCCTGGCAGGCTACAGTCCATGGGCTTGCAGAGTCGGACACACAACTGAGCAATGAGTGGCTAGGCACAGCACTCTGTGTGTGTGTGTGTGTGTGTGTGTGTGTGTGTGTGTGTGTGTGTATCTCCCAATTTGTCCCACCCTGCCTTTCCCTCACTGCGCTGCCCACTTGTCTGTTCTCTATGTCTCTGTCTCTATTCCTGTCCTGCACATAGGTTCATCTGTACCATTTTTCTAGATCCCATATATATGCGTTAGTACATGACATTTGTTTTTCTTTATGACTTAATTCACTCTAAAACAATAAATTCTTTTAAAATAAGTTTTGATCAGTTATTAAATTCTTTTAAAATAAGTTTTAATCAGCTTAATAAATTTTAATCAGTTATTAAGTTATTTAATAACTTGGAAGATAAAGATATAACTTATCAAAGTGTGTAACCAAAAACAAAATAGGTGGTTTATAAATTTTAATTAGCATCCAAATGAACATCTGCTTTTGGCTGGGCGTCTGCCAAGTCACCTGTTCTAGGCCACGCTTGGCACAGTGAGCAGGTTCAGATATCTTTATAGCAGAAGGTACTGGCAGCATCAGTTTGCATCAGTCTCCACAGTAATCCCTGAATATCACAGCACAGCACAGAGTGCCATATGTACTGCTTCACTGATAAACTGCTTTACCAGCAGGCGCTGTAATAAATCATACAGGAAGAAGATGATGATGATGACGAGAAGCTATAAAACAAACACAGATGCCATCCAGAGCTCCAGCATTGAATGAACACCCCCATGGGCCTGGGCTGCACTGGGCATCTCAAAACACACCACAGTTATTTCTCCTAGCCCTCCAAGATTGCTCCCTAGCATAAGGAAACAAAGCTTTTTCTCCATACCTTTCTCATGGGGCCAGAGTTTTGTGTGGATATTAACAAAGCATAACAAAATGTGCTTCCTCTAAGTGTTACCAAAAAAAAAGAAAAAGTCCTTAAAATAGAATTTTTTTAGGCCCACTTTCTTATCTAAACTCTCCCAGTCCATAAAACTTTTGAGTAAGAGACTCCAAAAATTATGCACCTCCACATTTGGCCATGATTACGTGGCCACAAGTTTATCAGCTTCTCAGATCTTGGAATCTTTTCCACTTGTGTGACCTGATTCTTCATTTATACTCTTTGGAATTTAAAAGCCAAAATCAGACATAGAGACAGATCTTGCTATCAAGACACCCTTGCTTCATCTAGAAAACTAGAAAAGACTCATATGATCACAGAGTAAATAACTGCTCCCTGCTCAGGCGGCTTCAATCCTCCCCACTGCCCATCTCCCTCCAAGCCTTCTATCTTGACCAAGACTACAACTGACCAGGGGTGATGGGCCCCAGACCACCCCAAGCAGATTCCTCAGCTCCCTGGTCCATGACCTCAGCCCCCCACTACAGCCCAGCTGTCCTGCCTCCTAAATCCAGCCATCACACTTCTCAGTTCCTGAAAAAGAAAGGAAAGTGATGTCACTCAGTTGTGTCCAACTCTGCGACCCCATGGACTGTAGCCTCCTAGGCTCCTCCTTCCATGGGATTCTCCAGGCAAGAATACTGGAGTGGGTTGCCATTTCCTTCTCCAGGGGATCTTCCCAACACAGGGATCAAACCCAGGTTTCTCGCAGACTCTTTACTGTCTGAGCCACCAAGAGATCCTGCAGTTAAATATATATACACTTTTTTATTGATGTATCCTTCCCTTTTCTCCTTCTCCTAGAAATGACCTACTTAAAATATAACTAAGATCTTTTTTTTTCTTAAAACCAATAGCTTTTAAGTGTATGTGTGTGTTCAGTCATGTCTGACTCTGTGACCCCGATGGACTGTAGCCCACCAGGGTCCTCTTTCCATGGAATTCTCCAAGCAAGAATACTGGAGTAGGTAGCCATTTCCTACTCTAGGGAATCTTCCTGAACCAGGGATCTAACCTGCATCTATCGCATCTCCTGAATTGACAAGTGGATTCTTTACCACTGTGCCACTTGGGAACCCAGCTTTTAAAGTGTACCTAGAATAAATTTTTAACTCTTTATCACAGATTATATGAAAAGTCTCTCTTTTTTCTCTCCAACTGCTGTCTCCAATCTCTCCAACCACTTCCTCCCTAACAGCTTCAGTTCAGTCAGTGCAGTTCAGTCACTCAGTCTTGTCTGACTCTTTGTGAAGCCATGGACTGCAGCACAACAGGTTCCCCTGTCCATCACCAACACCCGGAGCTTGCTCAAACTCATGTCCATCAAGTCAGAGATGCCATCCAACCATCTCATCCTCTGTTATCCCCTTCTCCTCCTGCCTTCAATCTTTCCCAACATCAGGGTCTTTTCAAATGAGCCAATTCTTTGCATCAAGTGGCCAAAGTATTGGAGTTTCACCTTCAGCATCAGTCCTTCCAATGAATATTCAGAACTAATTTCCTTTAGGATTGACTGGTTGGATCTCTTTGCAGTACAAAGAACTCTCAAGAGTTTTCTCCAACACCACAGTTAAAAAACATCAATTCTTTGGTGTTCAGCTTTCATTATGGCCCAATACTCACATCCATACATGACTATTGGAAACACCATGGCTTTGACTAGATGGGACCTTTGTCAGCAAAGCAATGTCTCTGCTTTTTAATATGCTGTCTAGGTTAGTCATAACTTTTCTTCTAAGGAGAAAGCGTCTTTTAATTTCATGGCTGCAGTCACCATCAGCAGTGATTTTGGAGCCCAAGAAAATAAAGTCTCTCATTGTTTTCCCATCTATTTGCCATGAAGTGATGGGACCAGAGGCCAAGATCTTAGCTTTCTAAATGTGGAGTTTGAAGCCAAATTTTTCACACTCTTCCTTCACTTTCTTCAAGAGGCTCTTTAGTTCTTCTTTGGTTTCTGTCATAAGAATGGTATAATCTGCGCATCTGAGCTCATTGATATTTCTCCCAGCATCTTGATTCCAGTTTGTGCTTTATCCAGCCCAGCATTTCACATGATATACTCTGCATAAAAGTTAAATAAGCAGGGTGACAACATACAGACTTGAAGTACTCCTTTGCCAGTTTGGAACCTTTCCATTGTTCCATGTCCAGTTCTAACTGTTGCTTCTTGATCTGCATACAGATTTCTCAGGAGGCAGGTCAGGTGGTCTGGTATTCCCATCTCTTGAAGAATTTTCCACAGTTTGTTATGATCCACACAGTCAAAGACTTTGGCATAGTCAGTAAAGCAAATGTTTTTCTGGAGCTCACTTGCTTTTTTCAATGATCCAACGGATGTTGGCAATTATATCTCTGGTTCCTCTCCCTTTTCTAAATCCAGCCTAAACATCTGTAAGTTCAGAGTTCATGTACTGTTGAAACCTGGCTCGGAGAATTTTGAGCATTACTTTGCTAGCAAGTGAGATGAGTGCAATTGTTCGGTAGTTTGAGCATTCTTTGGCATTGCCTTGCTTTTACATTGGAATGAAAACTGACCTTTTGCAGTCCTGTGGCCACTGCTGGGTTTTCCAAATTTGCTGGCACATTTAGTGCAGCACTTTAGTAACATCATCTTTTAGGATTTGAATTAGCTCAACCGGGATTCCATCACCCCACTAGCTTTATTCATAGTGATGCTTCCTAAGGACCACTTGACCTCGCATTCCAGGATATCTGGCTCAAGGTATGTGATCACACCATCATGGTTATCTGGGTCATGAAGATCTTTTGTGTATAGCTGTTCTTTGTATTCTTGCCACTTCTTAATATCTTCTGCTTCTGTTAGGTCCATACTATTTCTGTCCTTTATTGTGCCCAATTTATACAAAATGTTCCTTTGTCATCTTTGATTTTCTTGAAGAGACCTCTAGTCTTTCCCATTTTATTGTTTTCCTCTATTTCTCTGCACTGATCACTGAGGAAGGCTTTCTTATCTCTCCTTGCTATTCTTTGGAACTCTGCATTCACATGGGTATATCTTTCCTTTTCTCCTTTGCCTTTAGCTTCTCTTCTTTTCTCAGCTATCTGTAAGGCCTCCTCAGACAACCATTTTGCCCTAGCAGCTTACGTGCACACAAACATACACACAGATATCTTACATGCCTGACTTCTTTCAAATCTCCCACAGCAGCAGTACTCAGAGAAAACTGTGACAGACAGAATAATGGTGCTTCAAAGATGTCTACAGCCTAACCCCCGAAACCAGTAAACAGGTTACATGGCAAAAGAGAATTATGGCTGCAGATAGATTAAGGTTGTTAATCAGCTGGTTTAAAATAAGAATATTATCCTGGATTATCTTGATGTTTCCACTGCAATCACAAGAGTCTGCAAAAGTGGAAAAGGAAGCTAGGACTATGGAAGACAGAACCCTAGAGATGGCAATATGAGAAGGACTCAGCATCTGTGAAGATGGTACAAAAGAGCTGTGAGCCAGGAATGGAGTTGCCTGCAAGCTAGAAAAGGACGAGGAAGAAGATTCTCCTCTGAGGTCTCCAGAAGAGTTGTAGCCTCCTGACACTTTGATTTTAGCTAAGACCCTATTTTCATATTTCAGAACAATCAAGGTGTCACCTAATACATTTGTATAGTTTAAATCAAGCCATTAGGTTTGTGGTAGTTTATTACAGCAGCAGTAAGATACTGATACACGCTTCTTCTCAGATTACGCCACTAATCCAACCCCCTCCTGTTATTTGCTGGGTTTAGTCAACTAATTTTATTACTGCAGACTCTGGGTATCAGATTCTTTTGTTGCTCCTGCAGATGCACCCAGTGAACAAATAGATGGAAATCCCTTCCCTTAGTTTGTTTTACAATCTAACACGTAAGTCCCATTTTTTTTTTATCACAATTTGGGCTTTTTTCATAATTCATTCATCCATTTATTCACTCATTACAATACACTTTGGGGGCTAGCATACAAAAACAAGACATAGTCCATGCACATGAAGAATTTATAATCCCAAGGCGCCTTTTCACCCATTTATTCATTCCGCACTTGCTGATCATGTTCTCAGGTGTTCTCACTTGCAGAATGCTCTGGTCAGAATGACCTGCAGAGCTTTTAAAAATTAGTATCACTCAGGCCTTACCCTACGTAGAACTGCTGGACATCTGCTTTGTTTTAAAGTTTCATGGATGATTCTGGTCTTCAGCTAGAATGAGAAGCATAGTTCATTGTTTCAGTCAGCACACATCTCCTGTAAATAAAATACAGGATAATTGTATTTTATTTAGTATGTTTTCTAAGTCATTCTTTGTGATGTTCTGAGTATGAATCTTAGCTACTATAATGCCTGTAGGCTCAGTAGCTCTAACACTGAAATTATGTTGAAATAACCTGTATTTTTTTTAATGTAGTATTTTGCAAACTGTTTTGGTTTTTGTTTGGGGATTTTTTTACTTGACTCTCCCCTGATAGAGACCATTTCTATCTAGCTGATCACTACACAAATCCAATAGGGTCTGACACATAATGTTTCCTTCTCCAGGGGGATCTTACCAACCTAGGGATTGAACCCGGGTCTCCTGCATTGCAGGCAGATTCTTACTGAGTTACAGAGGAAGCCCTAATAGAGTATTTACTGAGCAGTTACTATCTTGCCATCCTCAGGTGGCAACATCCTGCTGTCTAAGGAAATGCTTTTTATTAAGTTGATATCCTAAGAAAAGTTTCTATCTGGCCTGTAGACTATCTCAACTCTGGTGCCAGGGACCCTTAGGTAGAAATGAGGACTGAAGGACAGTTATGATGGAAGATCAGGGTAGAGGGCCATGATCAAAGGCACAGAGAAGACGTTAACAGAAGAAAGAGATGAGATAAAGGTTGCAATGTTTAAAAATCCCCCTAAAATGATCAAAAATGGATTCCTTCTTATAAATGCAAGTCATATGAGGATATATTCAAGAATGATTTCCTTAAAATGAAAATCAGTTGTTTGCACATATGGGATATATATTTTTAGCCTTTCCTAACCTTTCACATATTTACTTTTCATTTTAAAGACAGGAATAATATAAACATGGTTGTAAAGGAAACTGAGTATTTAGTGGACTATTGTTTCCTTTTATGAAACTTCCTCAGTTCATTCCTATTTTTAGAATACTATTCCTTTAATTTCTCCATTCATTTGGGTTCAAAAAACCTTCATAATTAATAGTTTTTCTGTTCTCTCTTAGAAAATATTTAAACTTTTAGATAAAATATTTAAAATATTAAACATTCAAACATTAACACAAGCATACTAATAATAAAAACCTCAAGTCTGAATTTTTTTCAACTCACCCTAGCACTGAATATTTACAATCTGATGATTACATTAGGATTGCAAAGTCTCTGTTAGGTTAAGGATACACTTCAAAATCGTTAGCAGAAGCAAATGAAAATTAAGATGCCAGGACTTCCCTGGTGGGGAAGACTTCCCCCAGTGGTTAAGAATTTCCCTGCGAATAGAGGGGACACAAATTCTATTCCTGGTCTGATAAGATTCCACGTTCCATGGGGCAACTAAGCCAGTGCACCGTACCTGCTGAGCCTGCTCTCCGCAACAGGAGAAGCCACTGTGAGGACAATCTGAGCACCACAGCTAGAGAGTAGCTCCCACTCACTGCAACTAGAGAAAGCCTGTGCAGCAACAAAGACCCAGCACAGCCAGAAACAGATAAATAAAAACGTTAAGATGCAGAGAAAACTTTATTTACTAAGAATGAAGACTATTCTTAATGTCATAAGATCATGAATTATATACTGAATTCAAGAAGCAGGGCTTTTTATTTAGCAAAAGCAGTAGTGCTTTCTGTCCATGCTGCTTAAGAGATACCGTTTGATGTCTAAAGACATTTATTTTCCCAAGACGCTGAACCCTAAGAACACCTATTTTTCTCTTTCCTCATACCACCTCATTGGAGTTCTTGTTTTTCAACCCACTTTGAGCAATAGTTTGGGGACAAATGTACCTTCATGCTCCTCTATTAAGAAAAATCTGTCATTGCTAAATAGTGTAGTGGTGAATAGTGGTGATTGCAGGGAACAAAGGGGATGATGACTCAATAGCAGGTCCTGTTAATGTTCACATCTCTGAGTGGTACAGAGTATTTTGACAGAAAAGACTGATAAAGATCCTGTGTAGTCTAGTCATGGATGCCTCAGGTTCTCGCTGCCTATAAGAATGAATTGATCCAAAGCTCTTTTTCTGTAGGGAAGTCCTTCTCAACTGCAAGATACATTCCTAAACATGTTATTGCTTTGCTAACTAGATATGCTTTGAAAGTAACATATGTGTAAAAATATTAAGCAAAAATATTAAGCATAATATTTAAGAATATTGAATGTGATTTTTGGTATACGAGTTTTGAGAGTCAGATTATTAGTAGGAAGGAATACTAAAATCTGGACGCTGATGGCTACACAAATCAAAGAGATGCTGTAGGAAATCATGAGTTTATAGTGTATGAGAACTCAGTTGACTAAAGCCTGGCTTTACTGATGCCAAGGTCACTGGCCCCACCCCTACAGAGGAAGAGGTTGCTAATTAAGGAAATGCTGGTCCTTAAACTGAAATGTCTGCTGTTGGTCACAAATGAGACAGCATGAACATTTTAATGAGTTCTATAATCCCAGTGGAAAAACAAGCACATTATTGAAAATCAATAGCATTATTTTTTCTGATCATATACAAAGGAAAAGGAGCTGTTTCAAAATGAAAACATAAACAGGCTAACCACGCTCAGCATGTGAGCCAGTAATGAATTTAAACACAAAGTGTGGCTTTGAATCTGTTATGACACTTATTAGCAGGTATCACTGGACAAGATATTTAACACACTCTGTCTTAATTTCAGCATATAGTACCCTCTCCTGATCTCCCCAACACACACACACACACACACACACACACACACACACAGAGTTGTTATCAGGTCTACAGATCCTGTATATGAAAAGTACTTAGCAAAAAACAGTACTCAGTTAAAGGGAGCGCATTTCCTTCATGTGTTGTTTACTTTCCATCGATAATTACTACCCCACTGGGCAGAGGTTCATAAGCAAGGGACCTTTTAATTGCTCTAATTTGCCAGCACCATGCAATCCAATTCAGTTTAAATCAACACATGTTTACTGTGACCTTATTCTAATGTAAGTGTAGTATCATATACTGAGGATTCAAAGGCATTCAACGGAAAACGGGGTCAGTCCTTAAGGATTTCAAACTAGTAAAAGATTCACAGACAACTCATAGTAAACGCTCTGTAACACCGATTGAATGAATAGATGGATAATGGTGAATAGACAAGGAATGACTGCTGTTACATCATTTCAGCCTGTCTAAGGTTTCTACCCTTCAATATTGAAACACAAAGCCACATATTTACTGTCATTGATAATTCTGGCTAAATTAATCAGCTAGTGAATGCTACTAATAATTTAAGATGCACTATAAGTTAACTCCATGTGTTTCAGTCACTCCAAAATGACTGTAATGACAAGTTCATAAACGAAGTGCCAGAAAACCAAGGTGGGTATTTATTGACAATGAAGGGAGTAATACATTCAATATTCAAGAATAGTCAAGTCTTTCTTACTTTTCTGTTCCCAGAAGCAAGCTAAAGAAAACACAAAGATGTACTCTGAATTAATGGTCTCGAAAACACACTGAGTAAAGTTATTTTCTGTGATAAATACTATTTTAATACCTAGATGTGGATTTAATTTTAATATATCTCTTCATAATGAAAATAGCAAAATAATTTTTTAAAATCTAGAAGAGTAGAAATAAAACATAACCACTAAAATGTTTTGCTATTTTTGTGTGTTTCTTCTATATTCAAAGATATTTTCTATAGTTTAAGTACAGTTGTTTTTAAAACATGGATTCTGCTTTTAACTTTGTAGTTGTTTGAGATGCACTGTTTTCTTCTGATCATGTACTATATACCATCAATCCCACTTCAATTAATCCTTCTACATGGTCATTGCATAAACAGTGGTCTTCTCTTGATCCTGCTTCAAAGGCATGATTGATAAGTCTAGAAGAGGGCACCAGAGCAGGACCAATGCGGGTCTTCATAGAAATCTAAGTTTGATATCAAAAGTGAAAATCAGACTAGTTTCTTCCCATTGGCTAGAGCTATACATTGTTAAAAACATATCTGTAAAGACTTTGTTATGTGGAGAGAAGGAGTGTGTCAGTATAGACTGATACACACACACATAAAATCTGCTTTCACAATCAAGATGAGATGTCCTCAGACAAGTTTCACTTGTTCCCAAGTTTCATTCTTCTTCCTGTCTTTGAGCTCCATGTATTTTCACTGCACCCTTAGAGTAAATTAAACTATTTGCTTAAATTGACTCAATTTTGGTTTCTGTCACTTATAATTTAACAGGTTCTTTTTTTTAATTGGAGGATAATTGTTTTACAATGCTGTGTTGGTTTCTGCCATACGATATGGCAAATCTGTTATTTGCCACATATATATATATAATCACCTTCCTCTTAAGCCTCCCTCTCCTCCCCCCACACAAGTTCTAACACAACATTATATTAGTGTTTTTCCATTTAAAACACAGAAGGATCAAATTTAAGTTAAAAATATGAAGATTCAATCTTAGAAGAGAAGAAAGACTAAATTAAAAAAAATAATTGTGAAAGCAATGAAGATGGCCTTTAATAGGAGAATGGATAAACAAACTGTGGTACATCCATACAATAGAATTTGTTCCGCAATAAAAAATGAACTATCAAACCACAGAAAGACTTGGGGGAACTTTATATGTATATTATTGAGAGAAAAGAGCCAATTTGAAGAGGCTACAAATTATATGATTCCAAGTATATGGCATTGTAGAAAAGGCAAAATTATGGAGTCAGTAGAAAGATCAGTGTTTGCCAGGGCAAGGGGGAAGGAGGAATGAATAAGCAGAGCACAGAAGACCTTTAGATCAAGGAAACTGCTCTATGATAGTGTAATGGTGGGTACTTGACATTATACATAGGTCAAAGCCCATAGATATAAAGTGAACCTTAAGAGACTCTATAGTTCATTATCATAAAACGACACTGGCTCATCAATTGTAACAAAGACGCAGTGCTAATGTAAGATGTTAATAATGGTGGAAATTGAGTTAGGTGAATAGATTTATGGGAATTCTGTACTTTCACTCAATTTTTCTGTAAATTGCTCAAAAAAACAATTTTCACCTTCTAATCTATCTCTGCCCCTCTGGAAGCACATTTTCGAGTACCACAATACATTTCCAATAACAAAAATTTTATGTTTATATTTTTTAATTATATATTGTCAGTCACCTTAGAATAGGATTAGTGTCTTACAAAGCTTCATAATTTGCTTGTAATTTGAGGCAAAGTAATTATATGTGGGAGGAACACAATAAATATTTGATAAATAGCAGATGAAAAGACAAATATACTGTCAACAAGCTGGTGTGTAACCTTCAATGATCAAATATTGAAATAGCATTTTTAATTAACTCTTGGTTTCTTTCTTCTGCATCTATAAACCATTCGCATAGCAAGTATAATATTTCTCATATGTCTAAGCATATAACTCAATTTAAATTGGCTTTCAAGTTACAGTTTTAAAATAAAAAAAGCAAACAAACAAACATAATGTTCCCAATTTGAGAGAACTCCATTTCCTTTTAATTTAGAATTCAGTCTCCTGGGGGCAAATACTCGCTAAATTCAGAGTTCCCCTTTTATTCCCTTGTTTCTTAAGATCATTTAAATTATTGAAAGGCTTACATGTCCTCCTCGGAAGAAAACTGGATGCTGACCTTTGCCTTCATTGGACCACAATGAGGCTTAGTTATCCTCACCTACAGCCACGGCTGTAAGACTGTCTCCTCTGAATCTGCACCACTGGCATCAGAAGGACCTCTAATTGGTAGGCATATGCCTCTGCGGCCTCTTATTTTCAACCTCCTGCTCTCTCCTGGACCACCAGCCCATGGCCAGCTTATCTTGCCTTTTCAGGGATATATGGGCACTTCAGATGTTTTCTGTAATACTTGTAGGTACTCTGGACTCTCAGTTTTATGTTCCAGCCACTGAAAACCTTAGACCTAAGACATCTGGACAGACTCTTCCCTCTGTCTGGAGAACACCCCTGCAAGATATCCACATGGCTCTCCATGAGGCTCACCTGGTTCTTTGTTAAAATGTTTTCTTCCTAATAAGCCAATTTCAATCACCCTTTAAACTTTAACATCCTCCTGCACTCTTGACTCCATTTGCTATTTTTTCATACTGCTTTGTTCCATAGTTAAGTATCACTTTTCAAGGTATTTCCATTTTTTTTACTGTTAATTGTTTATGGTCTGTTCCTACTACCTACCCCAAATGTAAACTTTATAACACATCCTTTCTTCCTCCTTTATTGATGAAAAATCCCAAGTGCCTAGAGTTTAACCTGTAATACAGTAAATGCTTAGTAAATATATTTTTAATCACTACATCTCTGGCTTTTTAAATAAAACTGATCCTCCCTGCAATATAGAACACGTTTTCCATATGAGCCGTATGGAATAATGTCTGTCCTTGTCATTCACACACATTTTACAGCCCCACCCATCCCACTTCTCTGTTTGTCTGTTTCCTTGCTCTATAGTTATCCCTACCTCTCTGATCTCAGAGCCTATTTTCACACGTTCAAGACCTTATTTTCGTCTTCCTCTTTCACTGGTGACCCCTTTAGCTTATCTGCCTTGCCTCCCCCTTAAATTATGGATCTGTAAACTGTCTTAGGTTAGGCTTTTTTTTTTTTACCAGTTCTCATAATGGATCTATGCCTTCAACTATCACTCAGTCTGCTTCAGACAGTAAGGCTGGTGACTCACGCCATGGGAGTGAACACAACTCTTTAAAGAGAGTGTTGTTATCCAACACTAAGTCATGTCTGACTCTTTGCAACCCCAAGGACTGAAGCAGTCAGGCTTCCCTGCCATTCACTATCTCCCAGAGTTTGCTCAGATTCATGTCCATTGAGTCAGTGATACTATCTAACCATCTCATCATCTGCCACCCCCTTCTCCTTTTGCCTTCAGTCTTTCGCTAGCATCAGGGTCTTTTCTAGTGAGCCAGCTCTTCTAATCAGGTGGCCAAAGTATTGAAGCTAGAGTGAGACAAGTTTGAAGTGTGGAGCCCTGGGAAGAACTAGTATTTAAGGACTGAGAAAAGTAGAGTAACTGAGAGGACATTAAAACCATTAAAACTGAAGAAATTAAGAACTCTTGGAAGCCAACGGAGGAAAAGTTATTTTGCAGATATAGAGGCCATCATTAGTACCAAGGCTGAAGGACAGTCAAGTAGGACTAGACCTAAAACCTTCCCTTGGTTTTGTTAATTAAGTTGGTCGTTTTGTTCTTAGTAGGATCAGCTTCTGTGGAATTGGGGAAGGGTGGAGCCGAGACACCAGACAATAATGAGCTGAAGCAAAGGGATGAGAATGTCATGTCTGGAGCCCATCGCCAGGCAGGGAGCCCATCGCCAGGCAGGGAGCCCATCTGAGACCAGAGAACTGCTCAGTCCAACCCACCTACAGGCTCACGTGTTGAATAAATGGTGCTAAGTTACTGCATTCAGCGTGGACTTTCATGTAGCAAAATTGATATGCACGCAAACCTATGTCATGTAAAACAAATAAATGAGAAGCTGCTCTGGAAGGGAGAGTCTGAGAATTCAGAAAAGAGATAACAAAGCATAGCATAAAACAGGGTGTGAAAGAGTGGAATTTCCATCGGTGTGGAGGAATAGATGTAGACAGAATGAGTTTATATGTAAGGAGACAGGAGATTAAGGGGGAGAATTCACAGCCTGGAGACTCAGATTCACAATGCAGAGATGAGTCAGGGACTTGAAGACAGTGGCAAAGCTTCGATTGATTCCTTCTTAAGTAATCCTGTTGCTAAGAGACTCTATGTCTAGTCACACCTCTTTTATCACCACATTCTTCCCTCTCCATCCATTTCTGAATTACCTAATGATAAATATCACACATAATTTAAATAACTGCTTCCTCAGTAACTTTGCTATGCAATGATAATCCAGTTATAGCAATTCTGGAAATTCATCAAAATAAGTGAACAGGAGACTATATCCATCATTGGAAATTCAAATGATTACTATCTTCTTGTCAGTATCTTGAAGAATTAAAAATAAAACTACCGACATAGAGAACAAATATATGGACACCAGCTGGGGAAGAGGGCGATGAATTCGGAAATTGGGATTAACATATATGCACCGAAGGCAAAACCGTTAGTTGCTCAATTGTGTCTGACTCTTTGCGACCATGTACACTACTATGTATAAAATATATAACTAATGAGAACCTGCTGTTTCATTCAAGGAACTCTACTCATGGCTATGTGGTGGCTTAAATGAGAAGAAAATCCAAAAAAGAGGGGATATATGTATATGTATAACTGATTTATTTTGCTGTACAGTAGAAACTAACACAGCATAGTAAAGCAACTATATTCCAATAAAAATTAACTTTAAAAATAACTACATGATTGCAAAGTAATTAACCTCCAATTAAAATAAATAAATTCATATTAAAAAATAAAAATAACTACGTGCCACAGGACTGTGATTTGAAGTTGAAACAAAATGTGTGCAGTGTACACTCAGTGGTGTCTGACTCTTTGTGATGCTATTGACTGTAATCCTCCAAGCTCCTCTGTCCATGGAATTTTCTAGGCAAGAATACTAGAGTCAGTCGCCATTTCCTACTCCAGGGGATCTGCCCGACCCAAGGATCAAATCTGCACCTCTTGCATACCCTGCATTGTCAGGGAGGTTCTTTACCATGACACTACTTGGGAAGCTCTGAAACAAAATACTTCAAAACAAATCTGATTTAATCAAATAGCAAAAAACAAAAATTATTTTTATTTGGGAAATAAAAATGTGTGAGCTGAATTGTATTGTCTCACAATCCCTATGTTGAAGCCTTACCCCCTATAGCTCAGAATATGACCGTTCGGGTATAGTACCTTTGAAGAGGCAATTAAGTTTAAGAAGGAGTCAATAGAGTAGGCCCTACTCTACTATGACTATGAATGAACTTATAAGGATGGGAAATGAGGACACAGACAACACAAACAGAGAGACAAAGGTGTGAGGATGCAACAAGAAGGTGGAGATCTGCAAACCAAGAAGAGAGGCTTCAGAAGAAATCAACCATGCCGTCACGTGATCTCAAACTTCTAGCCTGCAGCACTGTGAGAAAATAAGTCTCTTCCGTTTAAGTCACTCCATTTGTGTTATTTTGTTATGGTACTGGCATCCCACTCCAGTACTTTTGCCTGGAAAATCCCATGGTTGGAGGAGCCTGGTAGGCTACAGTCCATGGGGTCACTAAGAGTCGGGCTCGACTGAACGACTTCACTTTCACTTTTCACTTTCATGCATTGGAGAAGGAAATGGCAATCCACTCCAGTTTTCTTGCCTGGAGAATCCCAGAGACAGAGGAGCCTAGTGGGCTGCTGTCTATGGGGTCACACAGAGTCGGACATGATTGAAGCGACTTAGCAGCAGTAGCAGCAGCCATACCAAAGTTATACATAGGGGATTTTGTTTTTTGTTTAAAAGTAGAATAAGGAAACAAAAGTCAATATTTTATAAACACACATCAACAGAAACATCAGCAATATAGATTGGTGAATGAGAGAATGAAGCCACAACCTAGAGGCAACAGACTAGGGGTAAATACTAGAGATAACCAAGCCTGGTGAAGGACTAACATCCAACTGCATCAATCAGTAATCCAGCATAGGACATCTAAAGTGTGACCAAGAGACCCATCTTCAACAAAGAAGAGGCCCAGTCTAAAATGTAGAGAACCTCAGCATTGGCAGAGTCACAATCATGGGATGATGCTAACAGTCAGGTAGGTGGGATCCTATGCATGATGCTAGATATACAAAGTAGACTATGTCTATCTGTAGGTATGGAGAAGTGTCCAGTTCCTGGGGCAGAAGAGGATTTGAAAAGCCAGCAAGGATAAGAGTTTCAACCAAGCTGACCAGTGTCACCGTAGATAAGTCAAACCCCACATGGAAACCAGAAGGCTCAGTCACACAAACAGCTCGATCATTGGACGACTGAGCTGAGTCAGCTGAATGGAAGTTGTGGGAAAGCAGTCATTTCTTAGCAAATGCAGGCTGACTGACCTTGCTGGGACATGACTAACTCTATAGCCCCACCTGCTGGTAGACGTGGGAGGTTGTAACCATAGGGCCTATATTGCCGGAGCTGTCTCAGGAACTGCCTTCACCCAAGCTGGTCAGAGGCAGGAAGTGACAATGTTTTTAATTAAAAGACTAGCAATGTCTACTGGAGAGATAAAGACATAGCATAGAAGCAGCAAGCTATTCTAAAATGACAAATCGCATTATATAGTTCACACTGTCCTTTTTTACATCGTGAAAAAGAATTTAAAACATTACTGCACATTTCTGCATTCTCGTGCGTGCTAAGTCACTCAGCCGTGTCCGACTCTGTGCAACCCCATGGACCGTAGCCTGCCAGGCTCCTCTGTCCATGGGATTTCCCAGGCAAGAATACTGGAACGGGTTGCCATCCCCTGCTCTAGGGGATATTCCTGACCCTGAGATCAAACCCATGTCTCCTTTGTCTCCTGTCTTGGCAGGCAGGTTTTGCATTCTTAGTGCTCAGGTATCTAAAGTAACAGATCTTAGTCTGTATTTCCAAATCAATATGTCAGGCACTACCCTGAGACTGAAAATACCATTTTAAAATTGTTGTGAGAGTGAGAACAAATAATCATTCAAATAAGCGTTCTTGCTTTTTTCTCTGAAACTCATCTCAATACAGGGATACTTCCAAATGAAACGCAAACCCTACCCCCCAAAAACCTTTACTGAAGTCTTATAGAGGTAACCTCACCACATATATTTAGATATGTGCATTGCTATTTACCAACTTCATAGAAAAATTAGTTCAAAATGGAAAATGATGATCTAGATATATTAGCCAGCCACGAAAATGCTATCTAAATCATAACTCTCCAAAAATCTCAACAGCTAACAACAGCAGACATTTATTTCTCTCTTGTTGGTCATCAGATGGGCCAGGATGCATCTGCTTCAAGCTGCTGGTCAAGTTCAGTTTCACATTTGCTCCACATGGCTCTCCTACTAGGACCAGTGGTTTCCCAGACCATCTAGATGGCAGAAGGACAAGAAACCACACCTAACCATGCAAACGCGTTTGGAACTTCAGTTTATGTAACATCTGCTAGCATTTCACCAGCCAAAACGTCATGTCACCAAACCTAAAGTCAGTGGGGTGCGGGTGTACACCCCTCCCACTCTATGGGGAGGTACTTCAAGGGCTGTGAATAATTCAAACCATCAGAACAGTTTGTCAGTGGTTGTAGCTACAGAATCTTCAAGAGTCCTGAAGATCAATGGTGAATTTCTTGTCTTGTTGCTCCAGTTTCTAGGGGCGTGTAGCAATATGTGACTTCTATAAATATGGATTTGTACCTCCTGGTCAATTCTGTCTTTGTAGCAAGGTATGTGAGTCATCAAAGGCAAAATGTCTGCATTCTTTTCTTTTAGGTGATTGAACTATAACATAAAATGATTCCTTTGGCTTTTGTTAAGAGCGTTTCTTAAGTTAATAAAGTAAGCATCTGTGTCAGCAGGGCAGTTAAAATATCGCCAACTGGCCAGTGCAACATAACAGAAATTCACAACACTATCTCTGAGGGCCATTACCATATGTTGTTTTAGTTCTTAGATGATGTGTGTGAGCTCAGTGATGTACGACTCTTTGCAGCCCTGTGGACTGTGGCCCACCAGGCTACTCTGCCCATGGAATTTTCCAGGCAACAATACTGGAGAGGTTGCCATTTCCTCCTCCAAGGGATCTTCCTGATCCAGGGATTGAACCTGTGTCTCTTGTGTCTCCTGCATTGACAGGCAGATTCTCAGGTAGTGCTAGCGGTAAAGAATCTGCCTGTTAACGTAGGGGACACAGCCTATAGTCCATGGGGCTGCAAAAAGTCAGACACAACTGAGCGACTGAGCACATTAGCACAGTATGTGAGGTCACAATTAAATTTGCTTTGACCAGTGATCAGAAGAAAGAGGTCTCAGATGTAGAATTAATGGCATGGCAAGGAATCTAAGGCTTAGACAGAAAGACCAAGCCTTCCAGTACTGTTACAGTGCTGTACCCTGCCTAGATTTTGAACTATACTCTGAGCTCCTTCAAAATGATCATCTCCCACTAGCTTAAGCAGAAGTGATCACTGAAATTTGCATAGTCCTTTGTGAAGAAGTAGAAGACATCAGGACACTGTCCATTCACTTGTGATCTTCTCTGGTAGATATTCCTTGCTTAACTAGTTGCCTAGGTTAGTGGTTTACTAATGTGAAAGCAACATTGGCCCATTTATAGATGGAGTCATTTTCCACTGTAGTGTTCACACCTTGACCAATTCTAGAACCATATTATTCAAAAGAAGGAGACCTTTTATCAAGAGATTAACAAAAATTGATGTATTATCAGAATATATTAGAAAAAAATAAAAAATACAAAGTAAAAAATACCAGAAGCTATTTAAGAGTCTAGAAATTAAGGAGCTTGCAGTTTGTACACTTGAATCATGAAGATGCTTGTTCCTTGAAAGAAAAGCTCTGACAAACCTAAAGAGTGTATTAAAAAGCAGAGACAACACTTTGCTGACAAAGGTCTGTATAATCAAAGCTATGATTTTTCCAGTAAGTCATGTATGGATGTGAGAGTTGAACCATAAAGAAGGCTGAGCATCAGAGAATTGATGCTTTCGAATTGTGGTGTTGAAGAAGACTCTTGAGAGTCCCCTGAACAGCAAGATCAAACCAATCAATCCTAAAGGAAATCAATGCTGAATATTCACTGTAAGGACTGATGCTGAAGCTGAAGCTCCAATACTTTGCCATCTGATGCAAAAAGCCGACTCACTGGAAAAGACCCTGATGCTGGGAAAGACTGAGGACAAAAGGAGAAGGGGGCAGCAGAGGATGAGCTGGTTTGATAGCATCACTGACTCAAATGACATGAATTTGAACAAACTCCGGGAGACAATGAAGGACAGGGAAGCCTGGCATGCTACAGTCCGTTGGATCACTAAGACTCAGACACAACTTAGCGACTTAACAACAAATCAATAATGGACAAGGCAAGAATAGAGACACTGTCCAGGCTCTTTCCTAGGTGCCACGACTGCCCCCTCCCATGGTACTCTGACTACAGGGAATAAAATCGTGGTGTGAAAATGGTAAAGCAAACATCCTGATAAACCTCGAGCCACGGGTATCCTACAGTGCACAGAGCCCTCCACTATTAGAGCTCCGAGCTCCCAGCTGGATGGACTGTGGTCTGTCTAGCCTTTAAGCTCTTAAAATAACTGTTGTTTCTGCTGCTGCCTTTGTTTGCTTGCTTGCCAACTTGCTTACTTGGTCGTTTCTTTAACCTCAGAGATTGATGAGGGCAGATATTCTAAAATGATAACTAAAAATATTTCCTGAGTTTCCCTCCATTATGTGGGTTGCACTTTCATGTTTTCTAATTCTGATGATTAAAAGCAAGAACAGTGATGGCTTACATTCACAGAGGGTCTATTCTGAGGCACTATGCTGCCTCTTTACATGGATTTCCTCATTCCATCCTCACAGAACTTCCACTAATTAGGTACCATGATGGCAAACCCTCTCCAGTATTCTTGCCTGGAAAATCCCAGGGACAAAGAAGGCTGGCAGGCTACAGTCCATGGGGTCACAAAGAGTCAGACACGACTGAGCATGCACTCAAGCAATTAGTCATGCAAGGCAGATCAGTTAGCAATTAGAGGTACCCTGGATTTTTGGAATCCAGGCAGTAGACTTGGGAGCTGGCACTCTGGAGGTGTCCCCATAAGGATGTGGGCAAAGCCACTGCAGCTGTTTCCAATTCAGTTCACCCTCTGCCACAAGGAGCTCATCTGCTGAAGCACTTGGAGTCTGAGCCCTTCAGCTACAAGAAAGCAGTGGAACTCTTTTCTGACATTCTTACTCACTCTCAAGCTACACTTGAATGCTAGCAGTGCCTTATAAATTATAATCTATAATAACAGAGGATTACCCTTTCCGCCATTAGTATTATTAATCTGATCCTGAACTGGCCCAGCCAGTATACTCAAACTCTGCTTAGCCCCCATCTCTTCTACTGGCAAAGAACAGAGGACTTACCCCTGCAATCATCATGCCCTCATTTGCATTTCATCTCACATAGTGGATCTATTAAACAAGTCATTTGTAATGTATCCTTGTCAAACAGATTAAATGTAGACGGTCTCACACAAATGCATAAATTGCTTTCAAAATTTTCCCAATTTCAGCAACTGACAAACAGCTAATGTTTTGGCAAAGGAACATGTCCTCATCTAACACAGAAACTGGGAGCCTTTCCATGGAGGTTTTATTGTCATGCACAGAACTGAAAACTGAAATATCAATTCGCAAGCCAGCTTTTGTTTTTTTACGCAGCACAGCATCCCCTTCTGCAGGGCTGTGTCTTTCTAAAAGGAAAGCTGTAATTTAGAAATAGAACCTGTGAAAACAGTGTCGGGTAAAAACCTAAGACAGATAGCAGGTGCTGATGGCTGACGCTGAATAATCCTTAATTTCAGGTGGCACATGCGAGAAAATGAATCAATTTAACTCAAGACATCACAAGACTAACGCACATAAATAAAGTGAAGAAATTTATGCACTACAGTTCTGGTAGAATTTTCATTTACTTTCAAAAGATTTTGCTTTCTCCCATGGATAATTTTTATTCAGAAAAGGAAAAGGTCACCTCAAAAATTCCTCTGCAAAGATAACTCTTGCAACTGGGGATTTAATCACAGTCCTCTGAGACCTGATTCCTTCCAATAAGCAGTTCATTATCTTCTATAATATCTCTCTCTCTGGCAGCTCCCATTTTTTTTCAACTTATTTGAACATATCCAGATTTCTTCTTTTGTATAAAAAAAGTGAAACCACTTATAACAGTATTATCTCTCATATTTATTAGAAAAACAGTCTATTCTTGGAGTTTCCATGCCCCCTATTCATTCATTAGTCTGTTCATGCATTCATCTATCCATTCATTAATTCAGCAAATATTTATTAAGCATATACTATATATAATGCATGTGTTAAGTGCTGTTGAGAAAAATACTTAAATAATCATGTTCTGTATTTATGCCATCACTTATTTGCCACAAAAAATATTTATTAAAACCAAATCATTAAAATTTTCAATAATCAATGGCACAACTTTTTTCCCAGAGATTTTCATGCTTTAAGTTTGTTCAAAGCTATCCTTTAACTTCTAATGATGGAATTTCAGGTACCAGGAAAGAACATATTTTGAAAGAGATCCCTGCTTCTGTCTGTGTTAGGGTTAAGTGGAAAGTTAGCTGAGAGGCTAACCAATACGAGGAAATTAGATGGAGGTGATTGAAAAGAGGGAGACAGGAAGAGGTATAGCAAATTGAAGCAGGATTTCAATGAGGCAAGATTTTGATCCTCAGAAGACATTTGGCAATATCTGCGGACATTTTGGTTGTTAAACAGAGTGGCAATCTAGTAGGTAAAGGGCAAGGATGCTGTTAAACATTCTTCAATAGGCTGGATGGTCCCCATCAAAAAGAACTATATAGCTCCATATGTCAATACTGCCTAAATTGAGAAAATCAGGATTAGAAGAATAAGTATGAATTGTTTCCATTTTTCCTTGCATACTACAGCAGTGGTAATCAGAAAGTAACTTGTAAATGACCGGGGCTGGCCAACTGGACTGTGTAAGACAAGTCTTGAAAACATTTTGTTAATGCGCAGGAAACAGAGCAATTGTCTCCATACAGAGGAGGCGCCATAAGACCTAGAGGGAAGGGGAGCAAAGAGCCTCACTGTTGAGAAGAGAGTCTGAGCTGCTTCACAGGACACCTGGGTTTGAATCTAGGTTCACGTTTACACAACTCTGTAATTTGGCCAAGTCACTAAAACGTCGCTTAGTTTCCTCATCTGTGAAAACAATCTGACAGGGTGGTTAAAGGACTAGAACAGATAATGCCCAACAAAATAAATAACACATTCTAACAATTACATGGCTTATATTTCAGGGCCTCTTACTATCTGTCTGGGTGTTCTAAGCACTTTTAATGTATTAACTGAGTTAATCCTCATAGCAAATTCCAGGTAGGTGAGTGTTGTCATCTGTTTCATCAGATAAGGACTTTTAAGCTAAGTTAAGCAACTTGTTCAAGGTTGAACAACTGGTAAGTGGTTGTTCCAGGCTCTAGAACCTAAGTGCTAGCTCACTAAGCTTTTCTGAAATGTTGGTGAGTCATACACCTCAGATACTGGAGATAATGAAGTCTGAGGTAGGCTATTCAGTTAACAAATCATTTTTAAGTGTCTATAGTGCCACTTACTAAAGATGGAATGGTGTGCAAAACAGAAATTACACCTGCCCACATGGATCTCACAATATCAGCCAGTGTGCACAAAAGAAAAGCTTGTCAAAGATATGGATTCTCAGGCTCATCTCTGAGAGTCCAGGTTGGTTGATCCAAGGTGGTGTTCAGAATTCTGCATTTCCAATAAACACACCAAGTACCTGATACTAATGGTATGATGACAACCCTTTGCAGAATACTTGGTCAGTCACAGGTTTTGTACTGTGTGTCACTTGGTTGAAATGGGAGCACATAAGTTCATTACAACTCAATACCACCTAATGGGAAAGCAATTCAAAATATAAACCACATGCTAGTCACAAAGTCAAGCCAATGAGAACAGAGAGAGTGTCAGGGCAGCATTTAAAGAGGTGAGGTTGTCTGATGGGCACCAACTCCTAACAACAACAGTTAGAACCAGACATGGAACAATAGTTAGAACCAGAAATGGAACAATAGACTAATTCCAAGTTGGGAAAGGAGTACGTCAAGGCTGTATATTGCCACTCTGCTTATTTAACTTATATGCAGAGTACATCATGCAAAATGCTGGGCTGGATGAAGCACAGGCTGGAATCAAGATTGCCAGGAGAAATATCAATAATCTCAGATATGCAGATGATACCACCCTTATGGCAGAAAGTGAAGAACTAAAGAGTCTCTTGATGAAAGTGAAAGAGGAAAGTGAAAAAGATGGCTTAAAACTCAACATTCAAATAACTAAGATCATGGCATCTGGTCCCATAACTGCATGGCAAATAGATGGAGAAACAATGGAAACAATGAGAGACTTTGTTTTCTTGGGCTCCAAAATCACAGCAGATAGTGACTGCAGCCATGAAATTAAAAGATGTTTGCTCCTTGGAAGAAAAGCTATGACCAACCTAGATAGCATAGACGTTACTTTGCCAAAAAAGGTCCGTCTAGTCAAAGCTATGGTTTTTCCAGTAGTCATGTATGGATGTGAGAGTTGGACCATAAAGAAAGCTGAACACTGAAGAATTTGAACTGTGGTGTTGGGGAAGACTCTTGAGAATCCCTTGGACTGCAGGAAATCAAACCAGTCTATCCTAAAGGAAATCAGTCCTGAATATTCATTGGAAGGACTGATGCTGAAGCTGAAACTCCAACACTATAGCCACCTGATGCAAAGAAATGACTAACTGGAAAAGACCCTGATGCTGAGTAAGACTGAAGGCAGGAAAAGAAGAGGATGACAGAGGATGAGATGGTCAGATGGCATCACCGACTTGATGGACATGAGATTGAGCAAGCTCTGAGAGTTGGTGATGGACAGGGAAGCCTGGTGTGCTGCAGTCCATCAGGTCACAAAGAGTCAGGCATGACTGAGCGACTAAACGGAACTGAACTGAACTGAACTCCTAACAAGAGACCAGATAGGAGTCAAGAATGTTCAAAGCCTCTTTCCAAAGGGAAGGCCTTTTGCTACTTACATAAAAGATATCCTCTAGCTAATTCTTCTTAAGGCCATGCAGGGCAGCGATTCTACTCACTGTAGAATTAAGAAAGTCCAACTACAGTGATGAACAAAAAAGCCAAAATTCTAGCTAAGAGTAGCTCCCAAGTTCGTTCCTCTTAAGGAGCCTCTGCCTGTTCCTTCTTTACAAGCATACTAAAAGTGAGTGATTTTGCATATATTATTATTATTGCATTTTAAATTATGCAAATAATTTTATTTGCATATAAAATTAGTGCCCTACATTAATAATTATATACCAGTATTGAGAACAGATCACATCCAGAAAAAGAAAAATATCTGGGTTCCGGGCTGACCTGTCCATTTGTTGTTGTTTAGTCACTAAGTCTGGGCTTCCCAGGTGGCACTAATGTTAACGAGCCTGCTTGCCAATACAGGAGAACTTAATAGACACAGGTTCGATCCCTGCATCGGGAAGATCCCCTGGAAGAGGGCACAGCAACCCAGTCCAGTATTCTTGCCAGAAGAATCCCATGGACAGAGGAGCCTGGTGGGCTACAGTCCATAGGGTCACAAAGAGTTGGACACGACTTAGGCGACAGCACAGCACAGTCACTAAGTCTGATTCTTCTGCAACCCCACGAACTTTAGCCAACCACACTCCTCTGTCCATGAGATTTCCCAGACAAGGATACTGGAATGGAGTTACCATTTCCTTCTCCAGGGGATTTTCCCAACCCAAGGTTTGAATCTATATCTTCTGCAGTGGCAGGCGGATTCTTTACCACTGACTACCAGGGACCCCTATCCATAGAGTATGAAAAATTCACTTAATTTCTAGGACTAATTTCTTCTATAAGATGAAAGGCTATTCAAGATGATCTATAATAATATTTTACAATATCATATGGAATATAAAATTAATTCAAGCTTGGGCCTGGTGCACTGGGATGACCCAGAGGGATGGTATGGCGAGGGAGGTGGGAGGGAGGTTCAGGATGGGGAACACATGTACACCAGTGGTGGATTCATGTTGATGGATGGCAAAACTAATACAATCTTGTAAAGTAATTAGCCTCCAATTAAAATAAATAAATTTAAATTAAAAAATAAATAAATAAAAATAAAATTAATTCAGTGAGTCAAGACTAATATTCTGGACTGGATAATTCCATGGACTGTATAGACCATGGGGTTGCAAAGAGCCAGACAAGACTGAGCAACTTTCACTTTTTTTAACAATAGAATAGAGAATAAGTGCTTCCCTGCAGTAAATGCAACTATTATTATTGTTTTTGTACGTGTATGTGTGTGAAACTTGTTTCAGACATGCATATATAGATACTGAGTCGTGATGTAAAATGAATTCTTTATTGCAGGTTTTCGTTAACATAGCCAGAAACCCACTGATTTAAAACCTCTTCTAGTTCCAAAGTGCTCTAATTCTGTAATTCCACCTGACTTGCTATTGACCTTGAAAGTCACCACATGATGCTAACTAATCCAGATTTGCTCCTGCTTTACCACAGCTTCAAGCACCAAATGTGTTCCTTCTCAGCATATTCTGAAGAATATGTACGCTTCCAGAAGGTCACTGCCTCATCTCCCGTGGCCTCTTCTTCTCTCATGAGCTGATTTTGGCATTTTCTACTGACCACATAGCCAAGGTAACACTGGACTACACATATAGCTACAGCTATATTCTCTAAAATATCAGGAAAACACACAATTGAAGAGGTTAAAAAATCATCACACTAACCACTCTTACAGAATGAAAAAAATATAAAAGCCCACCTGAGACATGATCTCAGAAAGCTGACGGGTATATAATTAAATCACGATGTTTGGAGGAGCCGGATGAGAGAACATAATAAAAGTAGGATAAACTTAAACCCTGAAGAAACTATAAGCAAAGGTTTCCCAGGCTCTTATTCCTCAAATCTCTCACACCCATTCTAAGAATTCTGTTGTGCTGATTTTAATCCATGCCCAAGAGTAATTAAGTTAGGCACATTACGTTATAACTTGAGATTTATAATGCACCCTTTCCATGACAGTGATTTGGGGGGAACTGGAAGGAGGGGCCTCCTGCCTCAATACTCACACCTCTTCATTTCTACCCTCTCTGTCTTCACATAAAGTTGTATCAGGATCATATGAGGAATCTTTTCAAGTACATCTGTCCACACACAGATTTAAAGAATCAAAGTCAATAAATGCCCACTATTTCACATATAAAGGCCATTCCAGCAGAGTTGGAATTTTTGACTTATATAATCCCTTTGCATCACATTTCTCCTCAAACCCACACCTAGATGCATCAGTTGATTTACACAAATGTTGAGGAACTCCTGACATTGTAGATAAATGTGTCTAGAAAACTGAGGACTAGGCAAACAGAAGTCAAATTTCAAGTGGGGTGTGTAGGGGTTTGAGAGAGAATTGAAAGTGAAAGTCGTTCAGTCATGTCCGACTCTTTGTGACCCCATGGACTATAAAGTCAACGGAATTCTCCAGGCCAGAATACTGGAGTGGGTAGCCTTTCCCTTCTCCAGGGGATCTTTCCAACCCAGGGATCGAACCCAGGTCTTCTGCACTGCAGGCAGATTCTTTACCAGCTGAGCCACCAGGGAAGCCCAAGAATACTGGAGTGGGTAGCCTATCCCTTCTCCAGCAGACCTTCCCAATCCAGGAATTGAACAACTGAGCTATCAGGGAAGCTCTGAGAGAGAACTAATCTCAAAGAAAAGATATGAAAAGGCTGAGAATTTGCACATGGTTTGAGGGACAGAGGAGAGGTGTGGTCCCATATGTGTGTGTGTGTGTGTGTGTGTGTGTGTGTGTGTGTGTGTGTGCAAGCTCAGTTGCTCAGTCCTGTCTGACACTTTATGACGTGCCAGGTTCCTATGTCCATAGGATTTTCCCTTCAAGACTGCTGGAGTGGGTTGCCATTTCCTCCTCCAGGGTATCTTCCCAACCCAGAGATTGAACGCACATCTCTGGCATCTTCTGCATTGGCAGGTGGATTCTTTACCACTGAGCCACCTGAAAAGCATAGATCCTTCTACACAACTAATACTAGAACCTCTTCCCACCTAGATTCTGGGTTGGTTTGTATACACCCTAAAGAGAAAGGGGCTAATTTTGCTAACTAAAGGAAGAATTTCACAAACTCTTAACATCTTGAGGTCCTTGCTAAGGAATCCCTGTAATCAATTACATTTTGGAGGAAGGATACCATCCCCATGTCCACTCTAAGTAGAGGAACTGACCCTGGGATGGATGAGAGCACTGGTGACCCAAGTCATCAGCCTGGCTGCCCACACTGGCAGTGGGTGCTGCTCAGTGGAGGGGAGGGTTATCACACTGCCCAGAAAACAAAGCAGTGGATGTATACCTCCAGTTCAGAGAACACCAGTGATAACAGATCCCTGGCCTTGACAACAGAAGCAAGGATTTTGTTTATAAAATCCTGGATGAAGAAGGCTGAGCATCGAAGAACTGATGCTTTCAAACTGTGGTGCTAGGAAAGACTCTTGAGAGTCCCTTGGACTGCAGATCAAACCAGTTAATCCTAAAGAAAATCAACCCTGAATATTCATTGGAAGGGCTGATGCTGAAGCATAAGCTCCAATATTTGGACACTTGATGGGAAGAGCCAACTCATTAGAAAAGACCCTGATGCTGGGAAAGACCAGGGCAGGAGAAAAAGGGGGTGACAGAGAATGAGATGATTGGATGGCGTCACCGACTCAATGGACATGAGTTTGAGCAAACTCCTGGAGATATAAGAACAGGGAAGACTGGCATGCTGCAGTCCACAAAGAGCTGGACACGACTCTTTGTTGCTGACTGAACAACAGCAACAACAAATCAATGGCATGGATGGTGTATATTCATGTCTACAGACAAGCCATAGAAAGCCACCAGCAGCAACACCATCAATTAGCAGTGCTAATTTTAGTGGAAACAAAAAATTCCTATGAAGAGTCTTGGGTATATTTGGGAAAACTTGGCAAGCTTGGAAATGTCTGGTACACAGGGTAAACTTCTGGTAAAATTAGAATTAGATTGCTCTAGGGACATTGGGCTTCTGTGGTGGCTCAGATGGTAAAGCATTTGCCTGCCATGCTGGAGACTGGGTTCGATCCCTGGGTCAGAAAGATCCCCTACAGAAGGAAATGGCAACCCACTACAGTACTCTTCCCTGAAAAATTCCATGGACTGAGGAGCCTGGTAGGCTACAGTCCGTGGGGTCACAAAGAGTTGGACACGACTGAACAACTTCACTTCATTTCTTCAGAACATTATCACGAAAGGGTGATGGGTATAAGTGTTTGCACTGGATACACAAGGAAATAACTTCATTTTAAACAACCCTAAACAGAAATCACTAAAGCCATTTCTAAGCCAAGAGCATTGAACATTTACGGTCATCTTTATAGGCAGAATAATTACAAAGAAACATTACACATAATTACAGGATCAATAAGAATGATAACAATGGGGTGTCCTACCAGTTAGGTGATATTTATCCATTACTTACCAGGTATGCTACACCATGCAAAGTTTGGGAAAATGAAAGTGAAAGTGAAGTCGTTCAGTCATGTCCAACTCTTTGCAACCCCACTTTCCAGGCAAGAATACTGGAGTGGATTGCCATTTCCTTCTCCAGAATATCTTCCTGAACCAGGGATTGAACCCGGGTCTCCCGCATTGTAGGCAGACACTTTACCATCTGAGCCACAAGGGAAGTCCAAAGTATGGGAAGGGAGTAGAAATTCACCCATTAGGCTTTATGTGCTCATTAGCATCTTCTGGTCTATCTGACTTAAATTCCTCTAAGTGTAAAAAGCATAGTTGTTTATAGAGAATTCAATGAGAATCAGAATTTTCTCTAAACTTAACAAAAGTGAAAATAATGATCTCAATAAGCTTTCCTAGGCGCTTTTTTAAAATAAGCAAAATGTCATTGATTAACTTGAAACAC
This sequence comes from Capricornis sumatraensis, assembly GCF_032405125.1. Classification (NCBI taxonomy): domain Eukaryota; kingdom Metazoa; phylum Chordata; class Mammalia; order Artiodactyla; family Bovidae; genus Capricornis; species Capricornis sumatraensis. The sequence continues at coordinate 102,563,373 of NC_091075.1, read as the reverse complement.
GTTTACTTTGTGAACTGCAAAACAAGTTTCTCAGATTTTGTTGAATATCAACTCCAGACTTAGTCCTTCATTCAGTGAGAATAGATTGGATCCGGCACTGCCTCAGGCATTTGGGCGTAGCATTAAACACTGCATTGGATAAAAACAGGGCTGAAAAGGCACCACTTAGTTCTTTGAGAATCTAACATCTGGCTGAGAAGGCAAATTATACAAAATTAAACAAATTAAAATGACAACTTCCAGAATATTACTTTACTCTTTCTGTGGAAGCTCTATGAAATCCCATAAATGCTTCATTCTCACACAATATCATGTGAGTGAGTGTTCTTGAAAGAATTATTTGCTATACCCAGGAACATAGGAAAGACAATAGATGATTGATATGAACAGTGTATGTGAAGGGGGAGAATCCATTTTGGACAAATAACTTCAGCATTTGTTGATTTTTGTAGTTCAGATTCAAAAATGTGCCCATGAGTTTGTTGAAGACCACGTTATTAAAAAAAAAAAAAAGTAAAGATAGTAGAATTTACTTATAGAAAACAGTCAGAAAAAGAAAGTAGGAAATTGGGCAATGTCTATTAAAATAAGCCTAAATAAGGCAGTAATTTTGGGGGTAACAAAGAGCTCGTGGATAACATCCACTTTATAGATAGAGATATAGGCAAGATATTATAAAACACACTCAGTTGTTACATTTAAAAAAATAAAAATCACTTCTCCAAATAACTATTGTGTTTATCAAGAAATCATAAACTAATAAAGTCTCTGGATTAGAAAAAAAATAACAAGTTCTCTTCTTTGAACCTCCACCACAAAATTAAAACCTCTATGTTTATTGCTGTCATTGCTCAGTCGCTAAATCATGTCTTTGCAACGCTAAGAACAGCAGCAGGCCAGGCTGCTGTCATTCACTAACTCCCGCAGTTTGCTCAGATTCACGTACATCGAGTCATTGATGCTATCTAACCACTCATCCTCTGTCTCCCTCTCCTCCTTTTGCCTTCAGTATTTCCCAGCATCAGGGTCTTTTCCAGTGAGTCAGCTCTATTTACTGTTTTCAATTCATTTCAGTTGCTCAGTCGTGTCCAGTTCTTTGCGACCCCATGGACTGTGTGCACCACTCCAGGCTTCCCTGTCCATCACCAACTCCTGGAGCTTGCTCAAACTGATGTCTATCAAGTTGGTGGTGCCATCCAACCTTCTCATCCTCTGTCGTCCCCTTTTGTACCTCCCTTCAATCTTTCCCAGCATGAGGGTCTTTTCTAATGAGTTAGTTCTTCACATCAGGTGGCCAAAGTATTGGAGCTTCAGCTCAGTATCAGTCCTTCCAATGAATATTCAGGACTGATTTCCTTTAGGATTGACTGGCTAGATCTGCTTGCAGTCCAAGGGACTCTCAAGAGTCTTCTCCAGCAACACAGTCCAAAAGCATCAATTCAAATAAACAATTTATTAGATGCAATTCTAAAAATTTATTGTTTTAGCAAGTGTTCGTCTCTTCAGGCACTGGCTGGATTGCTCTATGGAGAATTCACTGGTTCCAAGAACTCAGATGCAAACTGACACTTCTTTACCCTCTTCTTTATTACTGACAGTATCCAGTATAAACATTATCAATAAAAATACCACTTGTAGACAACTCATCACCCTCAATTCACTGTTGTGTTTCCTTTAAATGAAGAACTATTGGGGGAGGGTGTCTCGGAAGATCCTGATCTTATCTCCTCCCATGGACACAATAAATCTACAAACACTTATGAAATAACTCCCCTGGAAAGGGATCTGAAAACTGGATGAACAAAACCTCCACAGCAAGGTTTACAAAGGCAGCATTAGGATGGGTAGAGAGGCAGAGAAACAGTCTCTTCAAAAAAATAAAAAAGCACTCCCTGGAAGATCCGCTGGAGAAGGTAATGGCTATCCACTCCAGTATTCTTGCCTGGAGAATCCCATGGACAGAGGAGCCTGTCGGGCTACAGTCCTTGGGGTGGCAAAGACTGAGCCACTAACACTTTCAGCGGCAGCAGTCCACAATTGGAAGGGGTCACAAAGTTGCAGAAGGGATGTTTTCCCTGAGGAGCAAGAGATTCGAACTCCAGGCCAGGCACCTCAACCTGTAAATTCTACAAGGGAGAGACAAGCATTCAAAACACTCGGCTTTGAAAATGAATGGGGGGTATATCCAAAAAAAAAAAAAAAACTATACTTGCATGAAACAGAATTGAGACTAATTCTGCTGCATGCATGAACCACAGTAGTCAACAGCTTAATTTCATTCAAAAGGCTCGGTGATGACCTAGTGGGGTGAGATGGGAGAGTGGGAGGGAGGTTTTAGAAGGAGCGGTTATATGTATACTTAAAGCTGATTCATGTTGTCGTACAGCAGAAACCAATACATTGTAAAGCAATTATCCTCCAATTAAAAAAATCATTTTTAAATCTACCAGAAGCCATCCTTACTGTATTATATGGTAATACAGAGCTGTGTTACATGGCAGGGAAGAGCAACACTGCATTGATCCATCCAAATATTTCTGTTCTTTACATTCTGGAGGGATCTCTTTGAGAGTCTCTTTATTACACAGACTTCACAGACTATTTGCCTGTCACTTAGGAAGTTTTGACTTGAAGGTAGGGGAGGTGATATCGAGTGTCTTCTCTTTGCTCCCATCCCTGCTGCCCTTCCCCGTCCTGGGCTACAGGCCTGCACAGATTGTCCGGGGAGTTATCCTGCCCTCCAGGGTACAGTGAGGCGGCCCCTGGCGTACAGAACAGGCAACAGCAGATGCAAAGGAAGGGAAGAGAGGAAGGTCAGGGATTTGTGCCTCCGGTTGGCTGCGTCTTTCTCCCAGAGGCCCCCTCTTGCCTTTCCGCTGTCTCTGCAATTTCAGCACCCGGGGAGCCCCAATGGCTCTCAAATGTCACTACCCATGGTCCTGAGTCTCCCTTGTTCCTTTACCTAAGTTGAGCCCACACCTTTGCAAATAGTCCCTTTGTCAAAGTCCCCTTAGATTACCTAATTCTGATTAGTACAGGTGACTCCGGAATACACCTGGGTCTGATTTGGAGTGACTAGACCGGCGTTTCCCAAAGGCTGTTTTCTGAACCAGAAATTAAACTGTTCCGATGTTCAATGAGTTTGACAGGCTGGATTTAGCAAAATTAAGCCACATTCTTATTTTAGCATCTCACACATCCTTGGTGTGTAAACAAATGTTCACTCAGAATCACTAAGAGGAGAAAATGTATGAGCAGTATTCCATACATTTTGTTTCGCCCACCCCCCAGAGGAGTGGCTAGAACTACAAGGATAGGGTCCAGACAGGACTGTGGGAGAGTAATAACGGAGGTGGCGATGCTGGGGCTCTGCTGGGAACTGAAGCTGTCAAGTGACCACAGGCTGCTGTTGGGTGCTGGGTGGACCACCTGGAGTGGAAAATAGGGTGATGGTGTCACTAGAGGCTGAGCACTGCTCGCCGGCACAGTAAGTAAGCTCTGGCTGCTGGATTCAACTGATACTTCCTCTGCGTCCTCCCTCATGACGATCTCTGATCCTGCCTGCCACTTCTCATCACGGTTCCTCATGGCTAGTCATTGTTTCCTTCTCTCTTCTGGCCATATTGCGCTTGCAAAGAGATTAGCCAGTTGACTTTCTGAGACAAACTCATGTATGCATATTTCCAAGTACACTTTCATCAATCTCTTCACTGTTTACTATGTTACTTCTCCAGGTCTTCTGGGCTTTGGTGTCAATGGGAACTGAGTTTTAGTGTAATCATTTGTCGCAGATATAATGCTTTTCCTTTTTGCCATTAAATGTTCTGAAATGTGTTATGAGCGATTTTTATTGCTTTGGATTATTAGCCTTTTTGCTTATTTTCATGTTCCTTGTTGTTTTGGAAACTTAATGGTGCCAGAAAGCTGAAAGTCAGATGACCGCTCAGCTGAAAAATGCTACTTTTATTTTGTTCCTTCTGTTTGACACAGTTCAGTTCATTTTACTAACATATAACAGTTTTTTGAAGTATTTTGACACTCCAGTTGGTTTTGAATGGCACTCGTTGCTGTCTTCATTCAGTAGTGTATTTTATCATTCTTACATGGATATGTCTATTTACAAAGGACAAGTAAATTTACAGCTTTCAACTTAGATATGGCAATAGCCCTCCTCTTGACTTCTTGGCCATGTGGTCCTTCATCCCTCCCATGGCTAGAGAGCCTTAACCTCAAAAACTGGATTCAATCCAGGCCTCCAATGTAGGACCAGTCCTAGATGTTAGTCCTAGATTAAAGCACCAGTAATTCAGCAGCAAAACAGCTTGCTCTTGATCCCACACTAATCCTGAATACCAGTTGTTATCATCTCACTCTTGCCTTATTCCTCCTCAACGGTCCCATGTCTCTTCCTCTGATTATTCTGACTAAGCCTCCACCCCACAGTGGAGCATGGCACTGTCTGACCTAGGCCATGAGACTTGTAATGTGTGGTGTGACTGGTGAGGGCCTTAGAGTCCAGTTGCTTGGGTTTAAGTCTCTGCTCCCTGCAATTGCCAGATTTCTGTGCTCCAGGTTCTTTGCCTAATGAAGCTAGTGATAGTTTCTACCTCCTAGTTTTGTTGTGAGGTTTAAACAAACACACACTAATGGCTTAACATGGGTAAGCATGCTCAGTCACTTCAGTCATGTCTGACTGCGACGGTAGCCTGCCAGGATCCTCTTTCCAAGGGATTCTCCAGGTAAGAATACTGGAGTGGATTGCCATGCCCTCCTCCAGGGGTTCTTGCCAATCGAGGAATCAAACCTGTGTCTCCTCTGTCTCCTGCCTTACAGGACAAGACACCTGGGAAGCTCAATGGCTTAATGAATGTTGGCTATTTTCTTGGATCCTTTGAAACTAGGGTCCCATCTTTCTTTTCTAGTTCTATTAGTCAGAGAATCAGTAGGAAATAGAAACGGACTCAAAATAATTAAGAGACTTATTTAGTCACTAAGTCCTGTCAGACTCTTTGGGGATCCCTTAGACTGTAGCTGACCAGTCTCCTCTGTCCATGGGATTTCCCAGGCTAAAATACTGTGGGTTGCCATTTCTTTCTCCAGGAGATGTTCCCAACCCAGGGATTGAACCCACATCTCCTGCATTGCAGGCGGAGTCTTTACTGCTGAGCCACTGGAGAATCCATAAGCAAAATGAATGAAGTTCAACTTACAAAGCAGTGGGCACAAGTTAAGATAATCACTGTGAGGTTTTGAGGCACCTGAAGACTAACAGCAGTGGGAAGCCATTACCACCTAGTTCTGAAACCCCAGAATTCAGTGAAAACTGGAGCTGTGGAGGAAGGGTTCTTAAAAGGTCCTGGAGCTGCGCTTATGGAAGGTCTGAGTCACTGCCAGATACATGGCCCAAGAAGGGCATGGAAAAGAAATCCCCTACTTTCCCTCCCCTCCAACCTTCAGTCACTACTGGTGCCTCCCAGTGAGAGCCGGTTAGCAAGGGATTCTGGGTAATGCAGTGCCAAGACACTTACAACTGACAGAACGGCCACAAAGGAAGGGAAGTGGGCGTAGGGTCAAGGCCAAGCAGAGAGAACTAGGAAGCCAGTCCTTAAGACGTTTTTCTTCTAATCCAGTTCCCTCGATTAGTTATAGCTGCCAAACTTGCCAATGCTCAGCTAACTCTTTTGACTCAAGTGTTTGTTCTTGAACTACAGTGGGGCCCTGAGGCCTCAGATCCTGACTATCCTACTGTGGCTTTCCCCCTAGTCAGGCAGTCAGGTTTTACTTTTCTCCCTCAAGCCTTGGTTCTGAGGGAAAGAATTTTCTAGTAGGGATTTTTGGAACTTGTTTTTGATCAATGTCAATACAAATGATCAGGTCAGCTGTAAAATGGATCCAAACTTACTACTGAACTAACAGATTGGACATTTTCCTCTGTTGGTTTTGGTCATAAATGCAAGGTGATAGTATAGCATGAGTATCGGGAAGGAGAAACAATACCAATAAATAGAAAGTGTAGAAGAAAACTGGGCTTCCCTGGTGGTTCAGGTGGTGAAGAATCTGCCTACAATGCAGGAGACCTGGGCTCAACCTGTGAAATGAAAACATCTGCCATTATCAATAAACAAGAAATGCACAGCCATCAGCAATTTCTGGCCTCCAAATGTGAATGAGAGCTCACAAAACAGATGCAGCAAATGCTGCCCCCCACCCCCATGTTGACTGCTGAGGAGCTGGGGGAATGCAAGAAGCAAGGTGAATAACAAAACAGGATTGGCCCCAGACACGAGAGATGCATATGAAAGGGATGAATCAATGAGCCCAGAGACGTGCATCTTCCCATACACTTCAGTTCAGTGCAGCTGCTCAGTCATGTCCAATTATTTGCGACCCCATGGACTGCAGGACGCCAGGCCTCCCTGTCCATCACCAACTCGCAGAGCCTACTCAAACTCATGTCCGTCCCATCAGTGATGCCATCCAGTCATCTCATCCTCTGTCGTCCCCTGATCCTCCTGACTTCAATCTTTCCCAGCATCAGGGTCTTTTGAATGAGTCAGTTCTTTGAATCAGGTGGCCAAAGTACTGGAGCTTCAGCTTCAGCATCAGTGCTCCCAATGAATATTCAGATCTGATTTCCTTTAGTGAATGGTTGAAGCTCCTTGCAGTCCAAGGGATTCTCAAGAATTTTCTCCACACCACAGTTCAAAAGAATCAATTCTTTGGCACTCAGCTTTCTTTATAGTCCACCTCTCAGATCCTTACATGACCACAGGAAAAACCATAGCCTTGACTAGACGGACCTTTATTGGTAAAGTAATGTCTCTGCTTTTCAATATGCTGTCTAGGTCGGTCATAACTTTTCTTCCAAGGAGCAAGCATCTTTTAATTTCATGGCTACAGTCGCCATCTACTGTGATTTTGGAGCCAAAAAAAATAAAGTCTCTCACTGTTTCCATTGTTTCCCCATCTATTTGCCATGAAGTGATGGCATCAGATGCCATGATCTTGGTTTTCTGAATGTTGAGTTTTAAGCCAACTTTTTCACTCTCCTCTTTCACTTTCATCAAGAGGCTCTTTAGTTCTTCACATTCTGCCATAAGGGTGGTGTCATCTGCATATCTGAGGTTATTGATATTTCTCCCAGCAATCTTGATTCCAGCTTGTGCTTCATCCAGCCCACCGTTTCACATGATATACTCTGCATATAAGTTAAAGCAGGGTGACAATATACAGCCTTGACCGTACTCCTTTGCCAAACCAGAACCTGTCTGTGGTTCCATGTCTGATTCTAACTGTTGTTTATTGACCTGAATACAGATTTTTCAGGAGGCAGGTCAGGTGGTCTGGTATTCCCATCTCTTTCAGAATTTTCCACAGTTTATTGTGATCCACACAGTCAAAGGCTTTGGCATAGTCAATAAAGCAGAAGTAGATGTTTTTCTGGAACTCTCTTGCTTTTTTGATGATCCAGCAGATGTTGGCAATTTGATCTCTGGTTCCTCTGCCTCTTCTGAATCCATCTTGAACATCTGGAAGTTCACGGATCATGTACTGTTGAAGCCTGGCTTGCAGAACTTTGAGCATTACTTTGCTAATGTGTGAGATGAGTGCCATTGTGTGGTAGTTTGAACATTTTTTGGCATTGCCTTTCTTTAGGATTGGAATGAAAACTGACCTTTTCCAGTCCTGTGGCCTCTGCTGAGTTTTCCAAATTTGCTTGCATACTGAGTGCAGCACTTTTGCAGCATCATCTTTTAGGATTTGAACTAGCTCAACTGGAATTTCTTCACCTCCACTAGCTTTGTTCATAGTGATGCTTCCTAAGGCCCACTTGACTTTGAATTCCAAGATGTCTAGCCCTAGGTGAGAGATCATACCATTGCAGTTATCTGGGTCATGAAGATCTTTTCTGTATAATTCTTCTGTGTATTCTTGCCACCTCTTCTTAATATCTTCTGCTTCTGGTAGGTCCATACCATTTTTGTCCTTTATTGTGCCCATCTTTACATGAAATGTTCCCTTGGTATCTCTAATTTTCTTGAAGAGATCTCTAGTCTTTCCCATTCTATTGTTTTCCTCTATTTCTTTGCATTGATCACTGAGGAAGGCTTTCTTATCTCTCCTTTCTATTCTTTGGAACTCTGCATTCAAATGGGTATATCTTTCCTTTTCTCCTTTACCTTTAGCTTCTTTTCTTTTCTCAGCTATTTGTAAGGTCTCCTCAGACAACCATTTTACCATTTTGCATTTCTTTTTCTTGGGGATGTTCTTGATCACTGCCTCCTGTACAATGTCATGAACCTCCATGGTTCATAGTCCATAGTTCATCATGCACTCTATCAGATCTAATCCCTTGGATCTATTTCTCATTTCCACTGTATAATCGTAAGGAATTTGACTTAGGTCATACCTAAATGGTCTAGTGGTTTTCCCTACTTTCTTTAATTTAAGTCTGAATTTGGTAATAAGGAGTTCATGAACTGAGCCACGGTCAGCTCCTTGTCTTGTTTTTGCTGACTGTATAGAGCTTCTCCATCTTTGGCTTCAAATAGTATAATCAATCTGATTTCAGTAGTGACCAACTGGTGATATCCATGTGTAGGATGTTCTCTTGTATTGTTGCAAGAGGGTATTTGTTATGACCAGTGTGTTCTCCTGGCAAAACTCTATTATACTTTGCCCTGCTTCATCTGTACTCCAAGGCCAAATCTGCCTCTTATTCCAGGTATCTCTTGACTTCCTACTTTTGCATTCCTGTCCCCTATAATGAAAAGGACATCTTTTTGGGGTGTTAGTTCTAGAAAGTCTTGTAGGTCTTCATAGAACCGTTCAACTTCAGCTTCTTCAGCATTACTGGTCAGGACATAGACTTGGATTACTGTGCTATTGAATGGTTTGCCTTGGAAATGAACGAGATCACTCTCATTTTTGAGGCTGCATCCGAGTACTGCATTTCAGACTTTTGTTGACTATGAGGGCTACTCCATTTCTTCTATGGTATTCTCGCCCACAGTAGTAGATATAACAGTCATCTGAGTTAAACTTGTCCATTCCAGTCCAGTTTAGTTCACTGATTCCTAAAATGTCTTTGTTTACTCTTGCCATCTCCTGTTTGACCCCTTCCAATTTGCCTTGATTTGTGGACCTAACATTCCAGGTTCCTATGCAATATTGCTCCTTACAGCATCAGATGTTACTTCCATCACCTGTACATCCACAATTGATGCTAAATTCCATAAGTAAATTCCTTACTTAGATGTGGCATATGTCAGCAAAATTCCCTTAGTGTGAAAAATCATAATAGGAAACACAAGCCACAAGTCATAGTCATGCAAAGAATGATCTCATCGGATCCAGAAGACTTAATTCTTTATCTGCTACCATTCTTGCTTTTCTAGCTCACATCATCGTTTTAGAAGCACTAGCAACAGAAACCAGTGTTCTGAACTATGAAGGAAGTAGCGAGCACAGGGCTTAGTGGATCTTGAACCACAGTGGAACTGAGCATCCCGACTTGGGGGTAGTGGGTTTGTGAGGGTGTGGGAAGGAAGGCGATCTGCCCAGCTTTAACTTTCCAGATAAACACATCCCCCCACAGTCAACCTTGTATGTGGGAAATTAACCAAAAGACAACAGAGTGTTTTAGGCAAGTCCCCAGTTCTCCTAAAACCTGAACCAAAAGTGGAAATGCTGTAATTTGTGACTCATTCATTTGTAGTAAGTATCGCCTGCTGACTATGTTTTTATAGAACTGCCATAAATGTTTCCATCTCCAAGAAAAATAGTCTAATAACTTTACACATGGGAGGTCTAGAGCAGCATGAGAGAACTGGATACCTGCGGTAAAAGGGAGGAAGATTAAAAACGAATGGGTATAAAATGAAGAAAAGTAAGCCCAGTGTACTGGAGACATTAGCTGTCTATGAAATCAAAATGGCTCACGCCTTGCCTTTTCGTTTTGTTTATGGTTTCTTTCGGTGACATTTGCAGAGATGTGGACAGACCTAGAGAATGTCATACAGAGAGAAGTCAGAAAAACAAATATCATCTAATATCACTTATATGTGGAATCTAGAAAAATGGTACAGATGAACTTTTTGTAAAGCAGAAATAGAGATACAAATGTTAAGAGCAAACTTATGGATATCAGGGTATGAAAGAGGGGATGGGGTAATTTGGGAGATTGGTACTAACATACATACACTGCTATGTATAAAATAGATAGCTGATAAGAACTTACTATATATATATATATATACAGCTCAGGGAACTCAACTCAGGCCTCTGTGGCAACCTAAAGGAGAAGGAAATCTTTTAAAAAGGGGCTGCATGTATACATATAACTGCTTTACTTTTCTGTACAGTAGAAACCAACACAACGTAGCAACTGTGTTCTTATTCAGTCTCTAAGTGGTGCCCAGTTCTTTGCAACTCCATGAACTGCATGCAGCACACCAGACTTCCTTGTCCTTCACTGTCTCCCGAAATCTGCTCAAACTCATGTCCATTAATCAGTAAAACTAAAACAATATTGTAAAGCAACTATACTCCAATTAAATTTTTTTTAATGGCTCATGCCTCCTCATTGGTGCCTCAGGAGAGTCTAGTCAAGAAAGCAGCATGATGTAATGAAAATAGCAAAGGTTTTGGATCTAGAGTTAGCAACATAGGATTGCAATCCTAGTTTCCTTCTTCTAAGCTATGTGACCTTAAGAAAGATACTTAATGTATCTGAGCTTAAGTTTCTTGATCCATACACAAAAAAAAATCTTTTAAAAATACTTGCTATAAAAGATTATTGAAAACATAGAATGATAGAATAGATCAGCAAGTGGAACTTGTTAGCATTCTTTAAATGTCAGTGGATGTTATTTTTTAATTAGCATCATTAATCACTACACTATATTGTCCAGAACATAATTAATAGATGTCAGTTTACCCAAGTTAAATCAGATTTAAGTGATGTGCTTGACTGCATAAACAGACAAATTCTTTACACTTGGATATTGATTCTCAAATAATCAGAGTCAAGTGATAGTGAACAAAGTTCCTGAGAGAAAACGAATGTATATATTTTTACAAAAAGTATGATTAATATTCCTACTGTTTTTACAACATAAATGATAGAAATTAACATATGACAAATTGTCTTGTAGGTCAACAGTCTGAAGAAGATAAAAGGACTGCAGAAATACAATAGCATGGGCTAAAAATGGTGGCTTAGAGAACAAATATGAGCCTTGGAACTGGAAACCAGAAGCCCTTCATTTAACACAAACAACCTGTTCAGGTTATCCGCTTATCAAACTTAAAGGAACAGACACATTTATTAGATCCAAGATAGTGTAAAATTTCCAGGTGGAGAGGTCACCTCCAGGCCCAACCTAATCAGAAAATTCTGGCTCACATCTACCCACATGGATCCACTTTCCAGCCTACTTCATGGAAATTATCTGGACCAAGGGATTGCAATTTCTCTCTTGCCATAAATAAGCTATAGAGACTCTACAGGCTAATGAAAGACCAGTGCTATAGATGTGAGGAATGGTGGTTGGTTTTTAAGCCCAGCTCTTCTAGCTGATTCACAAGTTGTAGCCCATTAAGTGTCTCAGCAAGGGGCTTCTTGGGAGAGGAGTATCTGTTTGTTCTTCTTTATGGAGTCTAAATGTTAGTATTCATAAAACAGATGTCTTCAAAGCAGTGTCAGTCAGCTTAAACACAAATATGATATTAGTCATTTGTAAAGCAGATACACATATTTCTCTAATGGTTTGCAAGACTCTGACTTTGAGTACTAATTCATGATTTAATACATTGCTAGTTGCTCTTTTCACCCAAGCATTAGGGTCTATTTTGGGCTCACTGGACTATTAATTTTGGGTACCAAACAAAATCTTATGAGAGATGGAATTTTTTAAAAATATTGTCCTTTAAGTTACACAAAGAAGCAAAGATTCCCTCCAGGAAATTAATACTCTAATTATAAACTTTCTGGTTGAGAAAGTCTTAAAAAGCTTTGTCTCTTCTATGAAGTCAAAAGTCTTTGGCTTGGCTTCACTTAATTTTTCCTGTTCAGAACATATGGGAATATTCCCAAAACATCAGAGCAGCTGGTCCTTTTGAAATCAGAAAAAAAACTTTTCTTTCTAATGCTACTTACATTATAGAAAAAGGAATCCACACTGCTGGCAAAACAGCTGTTCTTATTTCTGAAGGATATTGCAATGGCTAAGGCAACATGTTTTCCTGCTTAAATTACAGTTTTGGAAATAAGAACGATCAATCATTGTTTATAAATTGAGTTGTAATAATATCAGTTCCCTTCTTTCAACTTATCCCATTTAGAATGTTTCCAAATATGGGGCAGATTATCACACAGCCCAAAGGGTCACATTTTTGACTGACTTCCTCAGTTTACATTGAACAGTTGATATTTTATAGTAGATACAGCTTTTCTGAAAGTTATGACACTGAATTTTTTTCTCCCAATATTTACAGTTGTACATGCAAGACATCAAGAAATTATTTGAAGGGAAAAGAGACAATTGAACAAATCAAAAAAGTATCTTCAGAAGTTTAAATAATATCCTAAGTTATATATGCCCTCAATAACAAAATAGACTTTAATAGGCTGCTCCGTGCTCTCCTGGTTCAGTGGACACAAGACTATATCAAACCTCAAATGTTCTTTCAATAACTCTCACCTTTCTTATACGAAGGTGGCAAACTTACTGTGTAAACTGTTCACAATTCAAAACTGAATCTATAGAAGTATTCACTCATCGTTATTTGGGTAGAAATTTATACTTCTTAGCAGAAATGAGTAAAGGTTAAAAGAAAAATTGTTTTCCTGGATTTCAAAAGAACAGAAGCTTAACAAATATTTGATTTAAAAATTTATTCAAGACCAGAGCAATCCCTTGACTAATATGATCTGCACGGTAAAATAGTACTTGCTACCGATCAGTAAATTCTTTAGGTCAGATTTCCTAGTTATTGCTTTAGCAACAAAATGGAGGCTATTTTCTTCATAAAACCACTTAATTCATGTTATTTTGAAGGCAAAATAACCAACTACTTTTAAGTTCCAACTATATGCCAGAAATGGAGCTCAATGCATTACAGACATTATTTAATCTCTGAATTATGCATGTGGTGTTAGTGAAATTAATCCAATAAGAAATAAGAAATTTACAGTAGGGCAAGTCAACTTAGGGAGTTTTATATTATCTCTCATTTATCTTAAAATTCTTTAGATTGGACACTGTGATATATACATACACATATATACATATATATATATAGCTTTGATATATAGTTTTATTTTATTCCCTACAGTGATTAGTAAACATCTGAAGTACCTAACTGGGCAAACATTGCAGGGTTACTTAGCACATTGCAAGACTAATTGAAAGCCACAATCTACAGACTGACACTCTAATTTTTTCATCTATCTTTGAAAAAAACTTAACAGAGCTTTTGTTAATTGGCAATATAGAGGATATTAACATTTACCAAAGAATTGCAAGTAATCAAATTGGTTTAAATCAGTTCACAAGACTGATTACATAACTTGCTCAAAATGGTATAGTTGAGATTTAGACACAAGTCCTCCTCATTCAAAAACCCTTGCTTTGAACCACAGTGTGTACTACCTCCACTCTTACCTTCCCTCGACACAGAACAGAATATTAGTCTGGTTGAATTCTTGATTGGTACCTAAATGATATACAAGAAAATAAGGACAGAAGGGAAAAGGCAAGAGTTCTCCCACAACTGGCACAAGGGACCCCCCACACACACACATAATTCTTATCCTGGTGAATCAAGGTCATAGGCCCTTCTCCACTCTCCCATATTGGACATCTGTTTTAGGCTGATAAGGCTTCCATGACAATATACCACAGACAGGGTGGATTAAACAACAGAAATTTATTCTCACAGTTTCAGAAACCAAAGGTCCAAGATCAAGGTGTCAGCAAAGCTGGCTTCCCTGAGACCCCTCTCCTTGGTTTGCAGATGGCCGCCTTCTCTCTGTGTGCTCACGTGGGATTCCGCTGCATCCCTGGCATCTCTCATATGTTCTCATCTCCTCATCTTCTTGGGACACCATTCAGATTGGATTAGGACCCACCATAATGGCTCTCATTTTAACTTGTCTCTTTAAAGATATACACAGTCACATTCCGAGGTATCTGGGTTAGGGCTTCAACATATAAATTTTGAGAGGAGCACAATTCAATCCATAATAGAGAAACAGTAGTTTCTTTCCAATGCAAGCTGAGCACAATCTCACAGTATTATTATTTTAAAATGACATGGCAAGCCAAAACAAAAGCTTTAGGCTCTCTACATCAGACATGACTGTCCTACTATGTAGTTGATTTTCTAGGGTGCACTGATCAAGATAGCACCCAGCTTAAAACCCTGGATGTATACCCATTGCCTGTGGTTGAAAATGAACTTTATGTCAGGTGCATGCAAACTCTGCGTGCTTTTTCTCACCTCCCCTACCTTACCCACTTACACTTGCAGTTTACCCAATGCATGCAGCTCCCTGCACATGACAAAAGACATCCTTCCACATCTCTGCGCATGTCATTCCACTGAACTTCTCTTCTTTTTCCCTTTCCAGACTCAAGTTTTTCTATTTAAAACTTTGACCAGATATTGCTTGCTCTAGCCTCATTGCTTGACCTTTGCCTGCATTACCTGTCTTCAACAAAGTGGGATTTGCTTCCATTCCGAAGTGTTTCTCCATACATCCTTCTTTAATGCTGGTTTAGTCACTAAGTCATGTCCAACTCTTGTGACCCCATGAGAGAGGAGCCCGGCAGGCTACAGTCCATGGGATTCTCCAGGAAGGAATACTGGAGTGGGTTGCCATTTCCTTCTCCAGGGTATCTTCCCAACCCAGGAGTTGAACCAGGTCTCCTGCATTGTAGGTGGATTCTTTACCAACTGAGCTACAAGGGAAGCCCCCTTCTTTAATAGCAGCTGTCATTTTAAAATTAATTTTATTGGCATATACTTGCTTTACAATGTTCTACTGCATAGCAAAGTGAACCAGCTACACATATACATATATCCCCTGCCTTTTGGATTTCCTTCCCATTGAGGTCAACCCAGTGCAGTATGTTCCCATCAGTTCTCACCAGTCCCAATCTTCCAGTTCTTCCTCTTTGCTCCTTGGTATTGACAGATTTTTTTTCTATGTCAATAACAGTTGTCACATAATTATGACTTCATTTATCTACCTTGTGAATTTCTGGCAGCAGGATTTATTCTTGTTAATTGTCATGTCCTGAGTGTCACATACAGAATCCAGCTCTAGTAGGATCTTAATAGATAACTATTAACTGAATGAAAGTTACCTATTAAGGGATAAAATATGAACTATAATAATTTCTCTTATATTACAGCTTCTATAAAATTGTTCAGCTTCTACCACAAAGATAAGCAGTATGGATTTGAGACATGTCTGTTTGTTTTTTGTCATCTTATCATTTTTCAAGAAACTGAATAAAGTATTAATTTTTGTGGATCTCAATACATGTATGATGATTGCTCTGAGTCCGGGCTGACAGAATTTGATACCTGAAATATACCAAAGAATTTTTCATATGATCTAAAAGATCCAATAAACCTGTTCCTGAACTTTTAAATCTAGCCCTGTTACATATAAGTAACTAACCTCACAAGGGATTTTTTTTTTTTTTGGTCTTTTAGTTATTTTTCTAAACTCCTGAGTGAAAAAAAAAAAAAAAAAGACTCCCTTTGGCACTGAATCGTCAGTGCCTTTGAAGACAAATTTTACCCAGCAAGATCATGTTAAGGACAGAGGCTTGTTTTGAGACACACTGCCTGTGGGATGGTTTATTTTAAGGCATGATACTATGATATTAGCAAGTTGTTATTCATGGAGGCATTGATTAATATGCTTTTCCTCCTGACAGCATCAAAGCACCAGCCCATTCATTTCTCCCCACTGAGTCCTTGGCACATAATATATTATAAAAACCCAATGAAGGGTTCTTTCAGTCTCTGTAAGACTG
Source organism: Capricornis sumatraensis (assembly GCF_032405125.1). Classification (NCBI taxonomy): domain Eukaryota; kingdom Metazoa; phylum Chordata; class Mammalia; order Artiodactyla; family Bovidae; genus Capricornis; species Capricornis sumatraensis. The sequence goes on along the minus strand of NC_091075.1, from coordinate 102,547,318 downwards.
TACTGAGTGCAGGTTTTTTTATTCAGTGAAAGGAAAACATATCGCTACAAAATATTTGTAATTTGTCTTAGTAGTTTATCCAGAGTAAAAAGAAACTCTGCAGGCTATCAGTGTTAAAATTGAAAAGTAAAGCAAATTCTATTAGCAAAGAGTTGATAAAGTCACATAGGGAAAAACGGCAGATTGGAGTGATGATCTCTTGAAAGATAGAGTATTTCCCATAGGAACCACATTTGTTTGTTCATCAACCAAATACTCATCAACCTAACTGGCAGCATTCAAAAATTAATAAATTTCACACAATCTTACTACCATGATGAATAACAGAAAGCAAATTTAATGATTTTATGAAATGAGCTACATTTTTAGTTAACTGTAAAGCCTAATCATCAAGGTACAATGAGAGGACTCCTTTAAAACACAGGTGCTGTGCACTATTTACAATAGCCAAGACATGGGAGCAACCTAAATGTCCACTTTAGGAATGGATAAAGAAGACGTGGTACACATATACGATGGAATATTACTCAGCCATCGAAAGAAAGAAATAACGATGTTTGCAACAACATGGATGGACCTAGAGATTGTCACACTGAGTAAGTCAGACTGAGCAGCAGAAATTTTGCATGGCATCCCTTATATGTGAAATCTAAAAAGACATGATACACACGAACTTACTCACAGAATAAAAACAGACTCACCGGCTCAGAGAATGAACTTATGGTTGCTGGAGGGAAGGATGGGGAGAAAGGATAGTCAGGGAGTTTTGGATGGACAGCTAACACTGCTATATTTAAAACAGATAACTAACAAGGACCTACTGTATAGCACAGGGAAATCTGCTCAATGTTATTTGGCAGCCTGGATGGGAAGGGAGCTTGAGGGAGAATGGATATATGTGTGTGTGTGGCTGAGTCCCTGTGCTGTCCACCTGAAACTATGACAATATTGTTAATCAGCTACACTCCAAAACAAAATTTAAAATTTAATTAAAAAATGAAAAAAAAAAGCTGCTCAAAGTAGGAATTTTTAAACATAAAGCATCCAGAGACAAGAATACTGACATTCTCCAACCCAAGAACTGCACATAGAGGGTCTAAAGAATAGAAAAATTTTAGCTTCCCTTGTGGCTCAGCTGGTAAAGTTATATACATAGACTATAATATTCAGTTAGTCATGTTTTGAAGAGTGGTGGCTCAGATAGCAAAAAACCTGCCTGTAGTGCAGGAGACCCAGTTTCAATCCCTGGGTTGGGAAGATTCCCTCAGAGAAGAGAATGGCTACCCACTCCAGTGTTCTTGCCTGGAGAATCCCTTGGACAGAGGAGCCTGGTGGGTCACAGTTCGTGGGGTCGCAAAGAGTCGGATATGACTAGCAACTAACCCTAACCCCAAAGGATCTCATCTCTAGATCCTTATTTCAGTAGCTTCTACAAAAACCCTATTCTGAAGTTCTGGATGGACATATATTTTGGAGGGCCACCACTGAAACCACTCTATGACCCCAAAGTGTTACCTTGCTTTCAGAGTAAAAAAGCACCTTTCATTTGCATGTCTAGGTGGATGTATATATCACATCTAGCTTTAAACAAGTTAATCTTCACAAAGTGAAAAGTGGATCAAACTTTTTCAGCTTAAAAAAACCAACAGATTAAGCATAAGAATTACATAACCCCATTGAAAAAAAGCAAGAATATAGAAAGATACTTCTTCCATCCTTTGTATGAGTTCTTTATCAGCCACAGAAAACTACAGTAACATAATCTTACCTAACACAACCAAAGTAGACCAAAATTGTTAAAATCACCAGGAAGTTAATGGATTGACATCTGCTAACATCAACAATAAATCTTTGAGACTTTCTTTAATTTTGGTATGATATCATCACAATTAGTAATTCATTTTAAAATTAAACACTCAACATAGACACAAAACTCCACAATTTTTTCAGTCATGTTTAAAAATCATCTTAATTTTACAACATTACTCAGTCACACAATAGACATAAAATCACCTTTGGAAGTTTTTCACGATGAGAAAAAAGTTTTAAAGCCACATAAAATCTTTGTTCTTTTTCTGGGTAAAAATTAGCAGAACATACACACACACACACCACACAAAATGGAAACTAATGTACCTGCTAGTATACCTAATAAGCCTTTTTATGAGTAAATCATTTTGGAAGATGTATAGAACATGTTGGTGACTCAGATAGTAAAGAGTCTGCCTGCAATTCAGGAGACCTGTGTTTGATACCAGGACCAGGAATATTCCCCAGAGAGGGAATGGCTACCCACTCCAGTATTCTTGCCTGGAGAATCCTATGGACAGAGGAGGCTGGCAGGCTACAGTCCATGGGGTGTCAAAAAGTCAGACACAACAGAGTGTCTAATACTTTCACTTTTCATAGAAACATGCAACTGAAGACTGGAAGAAACAAGAAGTGGAATGACAATCTGTACATGATGATATGTTTTCCCTAAAGCTGGAGGAAAATATTGATATTTATCAATTGGAAATATCAATATTTCTAATATAATTCATTCTGCTTGCTAGATTCTGTTTCAAAAATAAGATATATTAAAACTAACTTTTTGCACACGATGATATTGAAGATGTATCATAAAAGACATACTGTTGGCAGTGAGCTCTTTAATTTTTAAAAAATAATGTTTTTTTCCCGACAATATTTACATTACAACATTAACGGAGCAATTATTTTGGCTAAAGACTAAAGAGAAGATTATAAGGAGAAATCACTGGAATGGGGCCATGTTTTGAATCCATTCACGTCATCCTTCATAAGCAAACTACAGCAGCAAAATAAATGATAGAAGTACACAGAGCACTTCAGGAAGTCAGGGATGCAATTCATTTTTTAAAAGACCTTGAAAATGCAATAGAGTTCATATAAAATCTCAGTGTAATGAGGTGGGGAATACGCAAGAGAAGCTGCTGCACAGCCCAGACGTGTATTTGTTGCTGTGGTGGTTTAGTCACTAAGTCGTGTGCAGCTCATGCACTGTGCTCGCTGTCTTGCATCAAAACTTTGAAAAGTCGTTGAACTGAAGATGAGCAGTGCATTTTTCTGTTAAAAGAAGACACATGTTCTATTTTTAGTTTATTAAGGAACTGCCATTGGAAAAGGAAATAGCAACCCCCTCCAGTATTCTTGCCTGGGAAATCCCATGGACAGAGGAGCCTGGTGGGCTACAGTCCATAGGGTCACAAGAGTCAGACACGATTTAGTGAGTAAACCACCACCACCACCAAGGAACTTCCATACTGTTCTCCACAGTGGCTGTATCAGTTTACACTCCCATCAACAGTGCGTGAAGCTTGCCTTTTCTTCATACTCTGTGCAGCATCTACTGTCTGTAGATTCAGTTTTTTTGATGATGGCCATTTGACCAATGTGAGATGATACCTCATTGTTACTTTGATTTGCATTTCTGCAGAGCAGAAACAGACACAGATGTAGAGAACAAATGGATGGAAACCAAGGTGGGAAGGAAGGGGTGGGAGGAATTGGGAATTTGTGATTTATAAATATACACTATTGATTGTTGTTTAGTTGCTAAGTCATGTCCAACTCTTTTGTGACCCCATGAACTGCAGCCTGCCAGGTTCCTCTGTCCATGGGATTTCCCAGACAAGAATACAGGAGTGGGTTACCATTTCTTCCTTCAAGGGATCTTCCCAGACCAGGGATCAAACTTGCATCTCCTGCTTGGCAGGCAGATTCTTCAAACTGCGCCACCAGGGAAGCCCATGTACTCTTGGTACTATGCATAAAACAGATAACTAATAAGAACATACTGTATACCACAGGGAACTCTACTTAATGACATGAACGGAAAGGAAATCCAGAAGGGAGAGGATACATATATATGTATGGCGGTTTCACTTTGCTGAACATAGAAACACAACATTGTAAAGCAACTATAACTCCAATAAAAATCAATTTTTTTAAAAAGTGTTTAAACGTGCTGACCTGGTCCATGGAACATGAAGCCCTTGGTAGTATAACCTCTAACAGAAAATTTCAAAAAATAGTGATAACTGTACATAACCTGTCCATTCCACTTAAAAGTGAAGCTTCAATAATGAAAAATAAAAAGATGTTTTTTAAGAGTGGTGAAAAGAGAATTTTTAAAATGACTGTTCTTAAATATTTCTACACTTATGTGCATTTGCTACAAAGAAATATGATTTGTACCATCTAGAAAAACTTATATCTGAACACTTTTAAAATTGGGAACATTCTGTCAAATAACTGACTAGTATTCCTCAAATCTGCCAAAGTCATCAAAAATGAAGAAGGTCTGAGAAAACAAGGAAAGTTAACTGTCACAGTCTGGAGAGCCTGAGGAATCACATCCTATTCTGAAATAGAAAAAGGACATTAGGTAAAGACAAAGGAAATCAGAAAAAGTTTGGACTATAGTTAATAGTAATATATTAACATTGGTTCATTAGTTGTGACTAATGTACCTGCTAGGGTAAGATGATAACAGTTAGGAAATCAGGGCTATGCTACATGAGAACTCAATGTACTCTGCATCATTTCTGTAACTTAAAATATTCTAAAGTTTATTTTTAAAAAACATGTAATCAGAATGTTTTAACCCATTTATAAATCTTTCAAATGAAATATGGCAGTGGACTCATACACTAAATATACACACTGCATCATCCTCCAAGTAATTTGAAAGAAAACTTAATAATGAATATCAGGGAATTTACTAGCCAGAGACTTTAATAAAAAACATTAGCGTGATCAGCATCTGGGATGAAAATGAAAGTCATGGTTTAGTAAGTATAGCTAACACCATATTCCCTCCATTTGCATCTGGTTATCTTGGTGAGGTATCTCTATCCTGTGAAAGAAGTTAAAAACAAATATTCAAATAAAAGGAACCAGATCTTCAAATCTCTGTATGAAAATCTGTAAGCCAAAAGTTTTCAAACAATGCAATATTCAATCGCATTGTTAGTCACTCAGTAGTGTCCGACTCATTGTGATCCTATGGACTGTATAGCCCACCAGGCTCCTCTGTCCATGGACTGGAGGACATTTCCTTCTCCAGGGGATCTTCCCCACACAGGGATCAAACCCATGACTCCCGCATTGCAGACAGATTCTTTACCATCTGAGCCACCAGGGAAGCTAAAGAGGGCCTGCAGGATGATGATAATTCTCACCCCATTGCTATTAAGCTTAGCCAGATGGCTCCCTTTGACCAATGAAATGGAAGTAAAAGTGGAATGCACCACTTTAGAAGAGAAGCTTTAAGAAAATCATATGCTTCTAAAATCTCTTCTTCTGTTATAAGTGCAGCTATCCTCCCACCCCCAGGAAGAAGCAGTTCCAAATTAGCCCAGTTCTCTGAGTAAGGAGTCAAAGGTGACCCACAGCACACATTTAAGTCAGAAACAAACTTTTATTGCATTCCATACTGAGACTTTGAAATTGTTTGGTGTTATAGCACAACTAGGCAAAGCTGGCTGCCATGAGCAAAATTAAGGGCCCACTCAAAGGTACCATCATGAAGGTACAGTAAGGCTTCTTGGCATGGCTATGGGTTTATTCCCAACCACATTCATCTGCATGGAGGCAGGCATGGCATGTGTATAGAGCTAGATTTAAGCAGGATTGTGAATCATTAAACTGTATAAAGAGGAAATTAGCAAGAGATTTTGAATGTTACAAAGAAGTACTTATCATAATTAAGCATGACATTAAAGTAAGAAATAAGGAATTGAGGGCACTAAGGAAGAGCGAAAAGGTATTAGGGAAACAGATTGAAAGTCTTAGTTGGGAGTCAAAGGATTTTTGGAGTTGAGTTACTGGAGAGAGTGAAATGAAAAAATAAGAGGCTGTGGCCAGAGCATGGATGCTCCCTTTATGCAAGAATGGCTGTTTCTGGTGACAAGATCTAGAACAGAGCCCCTCAAAGCGATATCAAAATCTGTGAGCCTTATATGGGTCCACAATAAGATAATTGCAGAAACTGGGAATAAAAGGTAGAAAACTTGATAGCTTTACACTGTCGTGGCGCCTCTGGATGACATTTAATTGTGGCTTTGCATCCTTTGCATCTGCATACTTTTTAACAGTTTTAAAATTTTTCAAAAGCATCAGTTCACGATGTTAGACATTACAAAACAACAAAAACCAGCAATATAGAATGAGGGTTTCAACTTCCTAGACAGTTTCACACAGTACTTCTCAACTTTTTGATTTCTGGACTCTTATACACTTTTAAAAATTATTGATGGCAAAAACATTTAATAGAGTTTATATCAGTTAATATTCATTGTATTAATAGGAATTATTAAAATATTTAATTCCATTAAAATGTAATAAACCCATTTAATGTTAACATGTCTATTTTTTATTAAAAAAAATAACTGTTTTCCAAAACAAAATATGCAAAGAGTGGCATTGTTTTACATTTATGCAAATCTCTCTAATATCGCCCCAAATAGCAGACAGATGGATTCTTGAATCTGCTTCTACATTTAACTTATTTTTACATTATAGGTCATGCAGCCTCTGGAAAATATACTGTATTCATGAGAGAATGAGAGAGAGAGTAACATTTTAGCAATATTATGAAATAGTTCTTTTTTAAATTTTATTTATTTTAATTGGAGGTTAATTACTTTACAATATTGTATTGGTTTTGCCATACATCAACATGAATCTGCCACAGGTATACATGTGTTCCCCATCCTGAACCCCCCCTCCCTCTTCCCTCCTCCCTCCTCCCTCCTCCCTCCTCCCTCCCTCCTCCCTCCCTGTACCTTGGGCCCCTAGAAAGTGTCTGGGCACCTCAGGGTACATTGGACCACACTTTGAGAACTGCTGGTTTAGAGCGTTGACAGTGGAATGTCTGAGGCAGGATGTAAGACAAAATGGTTGGAGGAAAGAAGCTGAAAAACAATGAGAGGCCAGAGTATTGGAAATCACTGATAATTATAGTAGGAATTGTGGTAAAGAGAATGGTTGTGTGTAGAAGAGCTAAAAATATACAAAGTCGGGGCGAGTGAAACAGAGAAGGGATAAGTTTCCTGGATGGCAGAACACGTGAGTGGTGACTTGTAGAGTCTTCCTTTAGAAGTTACAAAATTTGAACAAAGTTGTTAAGAGAAAGTGTTCAGTTTAAGAAAAATCAGGCAAATTAGTTATTTCAACTCTTCACAGAGCGTTAAATATGATGAGGCCATAAGAGATGTAGGAATTAAAATGCTTTTGTTCCTTTCCCTGGTGTGATTCTGGTCATTTATATTTAATTGGTAGTTATTAATTGTAATGACTTTATTACCAGCAGGTCTGAATGATGCTAGCCAGCCACAGTTGTTGTGTTTTGGCACTCTATAAATCTCCTCCTATGATACAACAGGCCAATAAAATAAGCATCACAATCCTTCAAGAAACAGTCAATAGTTTATAAAATCTAGGCAATGATTGACATGTCTGGTTTTATTCTCTGCCAGCTATTAGTAGCAAAGGTCAAAACAGAACAATAAGTCAACTGAAACTTCAAATGAGCTTACATCTCTCTTTTTCAGACAAATGAGACCCATACCCCTAGGAATGTGCAGCTCAGAAATCAAAATGACATCTTTGGCTGAGCTACAGGAGAATAGAATTGGGAATTTCAAGTAGACTTAAATGCCACATTTAGGAAGGTTTTAAACTAACTCACATCTAAATCCCAGACCCCAATTAAAAGGCTGTTACTCTTGTGAATTTTGGCATTTCTAAAAAGATCTTAGGGCAGAGGAAGGAGGAATGAATAGAGGACAAGGACGAGAAAACAGAGTCCAGGGACCTCCTAGGCTCACCAATGAAAACATTATTTAACAGAATAGGAATGATTTGTCAAGGCAACATTCACATTCCCAGCGTAATTAATTTTCATTCCCATCATTGAGCATGAAGAATTAGAAAGTACATGAAGCAGAGAATTATAAATGTTCCCGGGTGAAAAATAAGAAGTACTTGTCAGTATTGGTATTATTTAATGCTCACTGAGCACCAGAAAGGGGCCGGCCTGGCATGGTCCTGAACAAGGCAGTAACATGCCATTAAGTTCTGAGAATGGCTGTGATAAGCCAAAGCCCTTATGTTTCATCAGTACTACTATCTGTCAACCTGGATTCAGTAGCAATTTAAATTCTGGCCATTGTTTGCAAATGCTTTGTTATATCTTTTTTTAGAACTACACCACTCTCATAAAGCCAACTTAGCAACTGCTTGATTGATTATGTTCCTATTTAGGATATCTTCACTTTGATTCATGATATCTGTATTCTGGGTACCCAAAAGGAGATGAGCTGAAGTCACAATTTACAAATTGACAAGCAGTTTACCGCTTCTCATCTGCCCAACCTACGGTACTCTGAAGGAGTGTAAAATGTGTTTACTAAAAAGAAATGGCAAAAAAAAAAAAAAGTGGATTCATAAACGTTTGTGGGGAAAGAACTCAAAAGACATTTACCTTTTCTGTACATATACCTCAAATGGTACTTTATTTTTTAATTTTTTATTGAAGAATTATTGATTTGAGGCTTCGCAGGTAGCTCAGCTGGTAAAGAATCTGCCTGCAATGCAGGAGACCCCAGTTCAATTCCAGGGTCAGGAAGTTCCCCTGGAGAAGGAATAGGCTACCCAGCCCTGGAAAAGGGAGAGGCTACCCACTCCAGTATTCTTGGGCTTCCCTGGTGGCTCAGATGGTAAAGACTCTGCCTGCAATGTGGGAGACCTGGGTTCGATCCAATCCCTAGGTTAGGAAGATCCCCTGAAGGAGGGCATGGCAACCCATTCCAGTATTCTTGCCTAGAGAATCCGCATGGACAGAGGAGCCTGGCAGTCCCCAGTCTATTGGGTTGCAAAGAGTTTAACAGGACTGAGCAACTAAGCACCCACATTACTGATTTACAATGCAGTGTGAGTTTCAGGTATACAGCAGCAAAATGATTCGGATATATATTTTCTTCAGATTCTTTTCCACTATAGGCTATTGTAAGATACTGAATATAGTTCCCTGTGCTATATAATAGGGCCTTGTTGTTTATCTATCTTATACATAGGAGTATGTACCTGTTAATCCCAACTCCTAAATTATCCCACTTCCACCTTTTCCCCTTTGGTAACCATGTTTATTTTCTATGAAAATACATTAACCTCTATCCAATACCCATTCCTTACATACTCATCTGTACCCCAGATATGCCCTGCAATGTTGAGTCTTCTTCCCTGGCAAAATCAAGAAGAGCACTTAAGGCATCACATGCTCTTTGTTTCTCCATGCAACATGAGTGTATGCTAGCTAAAACACTTCAGTCATGTCTGACTCTTTGAAACTCTATTGACCATAGCCTGCCAGGCTCCTCTGTCCATGGGATTCTCCAGGTAAGAATACTGTGGGTTGCCATTCTCTTCTCCAGGGGATCTTCCCAACCCAGGGACTGAACTTGAGTCTCCTGCATTGCAGGTGGATTCTTTACCACTAGGGCCACCTCAGAACTCAGCAAATGTGAGAGTGCTAATGCAAAGTCGCTTCAGTCATGTTAGACTTGGTGCAAACCTATGCACTGTGTAGCCCACCAGGCTCCTCTGTCCATGGGATTCTCCAGGCAAGAATACTGGAGTGGACTGCCATTCCCTTCCCTGGGGACCTTCCAGACCCACGGATCGAACTGGCATGTCCAACGTCTAACTGGCATTGGCAGGCGGGTTCTTCACCACAAGCAGCTCCTGAGAGTAGCAACGCACGATTTAGAGAGCTTAGTACAAAAATGATCAAATGATAGAGTACTAAGAGGTTAAAGGAAATCATGGATTCAAGCATAACCGTAGCTAGTATCACAATCTTAAAGAAGGAAAAGAGTCACGACACATGCTTGCGATTCCTTTCCAGAATTCCAGATAAACACAGAGAAGCCAGCTGTGTCACTTCTGTGTGATCGTGGACTCATCAGAAAGAATTTGGGATGTATTCTTTCACCTGTGCTACCTCTTTCCTCAGGACTAATATGTTGCTTCTACAACGTAGCTTATATCACTCTGACCCGATCTAAACAAGCATGCCCCTTTTAAACAGTGCTTCAAAGGGAGCAAACTAAAAGCCTTTTATCCATTCTGCTCTTCTCAGCCTGTAATATTTTATATTTTAATGCAGAATCCTCACAGCATTTTCCAGTTTATCCCTCTTAACTCTTAAAACGAAGCTTTGCAACTGCATTGCTGACTAGAGATTCACTCGAAGAAGGTACCAAGCTGTTTTGGTAAATGGCCAACTATTGATAATAAGATTACATCAAGTCCCTTTCATGTTACCTTTAGCATTGCTTTGGTAAGGATCTAACAACAGAAGCATTTTCATAGGTGCATAGGTTTTCTGTAACATTTCATCCCATTTAATGCATTAGTATCTGTTAATGATTGTGCATGCCCAAGGTCACTGTGTTTATTTCATTTATGTCGTGTTCAAAATGACACAGATTTAGTTCAGACTCTGATCATAAATTTTAGGTGATGCCAAAATTTAGGTGTTTTGGTGATACTACTAATTACAAACCAGCCCAACTTTAATTTCTTCACAGATGTAGATCCTATGCAACCTGGGCCGAAAAAAGAAGTGATGACAAGGGAACTAATCGAGTGTAAGAAAAGATTAACACCAAAGACAATAACGTCAAGCAAATCCTCTCATCTAGATAACCTAGCCTATATTTAAACAAGTGACATATTTCTAAACTGAGCTGCTTGATGTTACAGTTAAGCAAAGGGATAAAGCAGGGAGTAATTCCACTCCATAGTCAGCCAGAATGCTTTTGTGTCTAGAACTCTCTCAATTTGGCAGAAATAATGAGTTTTGTGGCTTTTTGAAATTTTTTTCAAAGAACATTCATTTCTATTATTTCATTCTCATCACCACCTTACAAAGACAGTACAACGGATACTTTCATCACATTTGACAGAAGACATTGAAGCAAAGATTTGTCCAGAGTCCAAGTTAAGTAAAAAATCAAACATAAGAATTTAGTTCTCCTGGTCCCTGGATGTGGGAAATTGGGGTATAGTCATTTCTCTACCTTTGGCTTAGTGAGTAGACAAGATGCTCAGGAGTGTTCCAGGACAGGATCTGTCAACCTCAACACTAATCCTATTTTGGACAGGATTTATTCTTTGTCTTGGGCTTCCCAGGTTGTTCAGTGGTAAAGAATCAGCCTGCCAATGTAGGAGATGCAGGTTTAATCCCTGGGTTAGGAAGATCCCCTGGAGAAGGAAATGGCAACCCCTCTATTTTTCTTGCCTGGAGAATTCCATGGACAGAGGAGCCTGGGGGCCTATAGTCCAGGGGTTGCAAAAGAGTTGAACACACACATTCTTTGTTGTGGGGCAGAAGAAGGACTGTTCTGAACACTGGAGGATGTTTAGAAACATCCATGTCCTCTACCTGGGCTTCCCTGGTGGCTCAGATGGTAAAGACTCTGCCTGCAATGTGGGAGACCTGGGCTCAATCCGATCCCTGGGTTAGGAAGATTCCCTGGAGGAGAGCATGGTGACCCACTCCAGTATTCTTGCCTAGAGAATCTCCACGGACAGAGGAGCCTGGTGGACCCCAATCCATGAGGTTGCAAAGAGTCAGACACGACTGAGCGACTAAGCATACATGTGCCCTGTACCCACTAGACAGGAGTAACATCTCCTTTCCAGTTGTGACACCAAAAACGTTTCTCAGTTCAGTTCAGTCGCACAGTCATGTCCGACTCTTTGTGACCCCATGAATTGCAGCACGCCAGGCTTCCCTATCCATCACCAACTCCCGGAGTTCACTCAGACTCACGTCCATTGAAAATGTTTCTAAACATAACCAAATATTCCCTGAGGGGCAAAATTTCCCAACTTGAGAACCACTGGTCTAAAGATGACTTCAAAGAAGTCATGTGACTCCCCTGCTCTCAGTAGCCAAGGGAAATAACTGATTTGGAGAGTTTTACCATTCAGAGCTATAAGAGAAGGTCTGCAAGAGATTGCTTTCAGCATAACGCAGGGTTTTGGGAGCAACAATCTTTCCTCCACCCTTTTCCCCTCATGTCAGAAGCAAGGAATTCAACGTCACTTACTATAAGGTGGTCGGTACACTAATGTGCTTGTGTGTCCCACTCTTTGCAACACCATGGACTGTGGCCCACCAAGGCTCCTCTGTCTGTGGAATTTTCCAGGCAAGAATACTGGAGCCAGTTGCCATTTCCTCCTCTAGGGGATCTTCCCAACCCAGGATTGAACCTGTGTCTCTGGCATTGGCAGGTGGATTCTTTACCACTGCACCACCTGGGAAGCTCACTAACAGCCTTCACCTATAGTGACCTTGCTGGTGAGAGAAATCAGCTTGTATCTTGAGAGTGTTGAGCCACAGGGCTTGGGAGATGAACAGCAAATCTCAGGACTGCCATGTGTGAGCATCAAGGCTGCGCCCCGCACAAGAACACCTAGTTGAGGTAGCAAACAAGAACTGAAACACAAGCTACAGTCCAAAGTCAAGCTGTGAGCTTTGGTCTGGCACAGAGAAACATCTCTCAAAGAAAGAGAAACATAGTTGTATTTTTTCCAATTTAGATGGAAAAATTTTTTTCCAATTCAGTTGGATTTTTTTTCCTAATTCAATTTTTTTTTTTACAATTCATTTAAAGGCACCATTTGAGTTAGTGGTTCTACTGGGACATGGTCAAAGGATGAGGAAAGAGAGAGAAAAATGAGGAATCTAGGAAGATGTCAACTCTACCTCCAGTTGGCCAAGAATCATGCCATGGATTCAATGGTCTCCTGGAGAAGTCAAGTTCAGACATAACCCTTATATGGGTCACAAGCTAGGCACTGGGACTCCTGCAGTAAGAGGCTATGTAATGAACTGATTGGGTCAAGGCACATAAATGAATGTGGGTTATTATACACTGAAGAGAATTACAAGGCGTGAACTACCCACCATGAGCTACTTGAAGAACTAACATATATTGTTAGACAGAGATGCAATGTCTAAAAGACAGACATGAGAGAGAACCTTACCATCACTGACAGCCAACTCACCAGACCATCTTCTAGGAAATATTCTCTATCTTCTGTGTGCTCTTACACTAAGGATCACACACAGAATAAGGAGAGAGTGTGAAAAGGTCTTACTATTCCAACATGCTAGAACTAGAAGTCTGCCTGTGCATGGACCAATAAGCACTGTGAATTAAATATGAGATAAGAATTTGGAAATAAGCAGGACTACATTTCGAAACTATCATAAGACTGGTATAATAGTTAAGGGTAACCCATAGCTCAGTTGGTAAGGAATCTGCATGCAGTGCAGAAGACCCCTGTTCGATTCCTTGTATGGATGTGAGAGTGGGACTATAAAGAAAGCTGAGCACAGAAGAATTGATGCTTTTGAACTGTGATGTTGGCGAAGACTCTTGAGAGTCCTTTGGATGGCAAGGAGATCCAACCAGTCAATCCTAAAGGGAATCAGTCCTGAATATTCATTGGAAGGACTGATGCTGAAGCTGAAACTCCAATACTTTGGCCACCTGATGCGAAGAACTGACTCATTGGAAAAGACCCTGATGCTGGGAAAGACTGAAGGCAGGAGGAGAAGGAGATGACAGAGGATGAGATGGTTGGATGGCATCACCAACTTGATGGAATTGAGTTTGAGTAAGCTCCAGGAGTTGGTGATGGACAGGGAAGACTGGCATGCTGCAGTCCATGGGGTCACAAAGAGTCGGACATGACTGAGTGACTGAACTGAACTGAACAGCCAGCCAGCTTTGCAATTCTCAGGATTTTACTCTCCCTGCCTCTCCCTCTGTCCCCACCCAGGCTGGTATTTTCCATACAGATATTATTTCTAATATCTAATTTCAAAAAAATCTTGACACATTTCCAAAAATTTTAAGAAATATAGAAATTAAGAATTTGCATATTCTTCTACCTCTTAGATTATTTACTTATGTATCCAGAGAAAATGGTATTTACTAAATGGAAGAAAACAGACAGGAGGAGCTTAGGGGTCTTATTAAAGACTCAAAAATTGTGTGCTCAGTCATGTGCAGCTCTTTGAGAACCCATGGACTGTAGCCCACCAGGCTCCTTTGTTCATGGGATTTCCCAGGCAAAAATATTGGAGCAGGCTGCCATTTCCTTCTGCAGGGGATCTTGTGGACCCAGGATTCGAATCCATGTCTCTTGTATCCCCTGCACTAGCAGGCAGATTCTTTTAACACTGTGACACCTGGGAAGTCCCAGTCAAAGGCTCTGAAAATATAAATAAAACAGCGGTCTCTGCATTGGTGCCAGAAACACAATCAGTCTGCAAATTTCTCCTTCCTCATCCAGGGCTCCCAGATTGGAGTTTCTCTATAACCCATCCTCCTTCCAGTGCTGTTTCTCTTGCAAAAGCTCAGCTCTAGACAAATCTAAATATTCAGCTTCCCTATTCCATGTCCATGTCATTAAGCACTAGTGAGGCCATAATTCTATGATGAATCAACCTTTGTTGCTGCCTGGATGCCTAAGCACAGACATTTTGTTTACTCACACATTCCAACTCTGTTGTTTGTGTTGTCCAACTCTAGTCATTATTAAATTGATCTGAAGTCTCTATCAGGATTGCCCTTGCACATTATTCTCCATCTAGTCTTCCCAGCCTTAGGAGTCAGTGTAGTCCCCTCACCTTTGAGAAATTTTGCTTGACTTCTTCAGCCATGATAGGTTATTTGCCTCTAGGTTTGCATGCAGACTTTTAATACAGTTATCACAGCATTTCCCTACTCTTCTATAATTGAGGATTTTACATTGCTGACTTCCACAAGAGAATGTGAAACCCTTAAAGGAAATGATTTTGTATTGCTAATACCTAGCATTATGTCTCGGAGAAGGCAATGGCACCCCACTCCAGTACTCTTGCCTGGGAAATCCCATGGGTGGAGGAGCCTGGTAGGCTACAGTCCATGGGGTCGCTAAGAGTCGGACACGACTGAGCGACTTCACTTTCACTTTTCACTTTCATGCATTGGGGAAGGAAATGGCAACCCACTCCAGTGTTCTTGCCTGGAGAATCCCAGGGACAGAGGAGCCTGGTGGGCTTCCGTCTATGGGGTCTCACAGAGTCGGACACGACTGACGCGACTTAGCAGCAGCAGCAGCAGCATTATGTCTAGCACATATATATTCAATAAATGGCATTTCAAAAAGAGATGAAGAGAGGAAAGGATGGAAGAAGGGAAGAAGGAAGGAAGGCAGGGAGAAAAGGAGGAAAGAAAGAAGGAAAAAAGGGAGGAGGGGAAGAGGGAAGGGGGAGGGAGGGTGAAAGACATGAAGGCACTGGGAATTTTCTCAGAAGACAGATTCGGGCATCCATTTTTTTTAAGCTTTCCCAAACATAACCCCTACTTCTCAATTTGCTACTGACCTTTTTATCCACACAAGCTCTTCCTGTCACATTGCTGTAGTACAATCCTGTCATATTGTTGAGTTTCTCCTTTGCTATTCTCTAAAGAACAATTGTGGAAGGATGTGAGTGTGAATGAAATATATAAAACCTTAAGCCTAGAAGCCTTGTGTTCCCTTTCTAACACACCTATCATGATACACCCCTTTCATTTGACTCTTGAATGTGCCTCACTATTCCACTGGGAATGTGCCTCTAGGAATCTGTCACTGATTCCCGGGGACAGAGCCAGAGGTTCAGTGATGCTTCATTGCTATGTCTAAAATTCTCTCTCCTCATTGATCCCCAGCTAGAATAGCCCCCAAAGCTTGAGTGAGTTGACTCTTTTCTGTCGATAGGCTCATCACACTGTTAGACAGATTAAGGGCAGCTCTTGTGATCTAATCACTTAGGGGATTCAGTGTAGGGTCACAGAGGCAGCAACCATTGGGCTCCAATATGTCCAGTCTTCTCTTTTTACACAATCAAAATGAAATCTTGATAACTAGGTTATCAGCTCCTCCAATAAACTAAGTCACAAGTGTTTTCAAGTTTAGACCTTTGCCTTGTTGCCCTCATTCTATCAAGAATTTGGAAGAGGCTGAAGTTGACAAACACTTCTACAAAGTTTTCCCTCATGAAGAGGTGCTTGAATATGTTTTATGTCAGAATAAAAAGTGAAGGCTAAAACCTTCAAATTTTTATTGCTACAACTCTAATCAGGGTATACAGTTCATTGTTGTGTATATGAAAGAGACACAGAAACAAACTCAATTTGAATAAAACTCAGTTGGCATGCACTTTGCATTTCCTTCTAGAAAAAAAATTTTTTTGATAGAAACAATCTAAGCTAATGATTAGAATTAGTTTGGTAGTTGTTCAATTAATAGTTGACTTATTATAGAAAATTTGACTTTAATCATAATTTAAGCTCCATTTTGTTATGCTATTTAACCATAATTTTATATTGCCTCTTAGTTGAGTTTAACGGAGAAGGCAACGGCAACCCATTCCAGTACTCTTGCCTGGAAAATCCCGTGGATGGAGGAGCCTGGTAGGCTGCAGTCCATGGGGTCGCGAAGTTGGACACGACTGAGCGACTTCACTTTCACTTTTCACTTTCATGCATTGGAGAAGGAAATGGCAACCCACTCCAGTGTTCTTGCCTGGAGAATCCCAGGGACGGGGGAGCCTGGTGGGCTGCCTTCTATGGGGTCGCACAGAGTCGGACACAACTGAAGTGACTTAGCAGTAGCAGTAGCAGTTGAGTTTAAAATTATGGTGGACAAGTGAAAATTTCCTATAAATAATTGAAAAGAAAAACTAGAATATAGTTAGGTGGCCATGATCAGAGAAATTTGGATTAAGAAGTTATTCATAGAGGTGATAACTGAGTAAAAGTATTGATTATGGGGACTTCCTAGGTGGCGTTAGTGGTAAAGAACCCACCTGCCAATGTAGGAGATGTAAGAGACAAGGATTTGATTCTTGGGTCAGCAAGATCCCCTGGAGGAGGGCATGGAAACCTACTCTAATATTCTTGCCTTGAGACTCTTATGGACAGAGTAGCCTGGCAGGCTACATTCCATAGGGTTGGAAAGAGTCAGACACAACTGAAGCAACTTAGCATGCATGTATGCATTGATTATAGAGAATAAGAGAACAGAGCATTGAAAAAGATTGCTATTCATAAACAAATCAAAAGAATGAAAAGCCATGAAAAGACAAATCTACCATGAGGAGAATTTTTGGCCTCACTGTAGTTAAGGCCAAAAAGTATCTGTCTTCTTTTTTCAAGTATCCGGAGTCCCTGACACTGAGTTCTCTGTAAGTATTATATGTGTATGTATATGTACGTATGTGTGTAGTAACATCTCTGTAAATACTTGATAACTAAATAAGTAACAGGGTGTTAAATCAGATATTAAAGCTGAAGTATATTCTACATTTAGGTGCTAACTACAGATAAAATTAAAAGTTAAAATGTCCAATCTTAAAAGGATTTTAAGATGAAAATTGTATACACATGAACTTTGGGATGAAGAACTAGAGATCAGTGGTGACTGATGTTAACCCAACTCATTGTGGCATATCATTTCACAACAGATACCTAATTGGGATGGACATGTATACACTGCTATATATAAAATGGATAACTGACAAGGACCTACTCTGTAGCACAAGGAACTCTGCTCAATGTTATGGGGCAGCCTGGATGGGAGGGGAGTTTGGGGGAGAATGGATACGTGTATACATACAGCTGAGATCCTTTGCTGTCCACCTGAAACTGTCACAACATTGTTAATCAGCAATGTGTGCGTGTGTGCGTGTTCAGTCACTTCGGTCGTGTCAACTCTGCAACCCTTTGGACTGTAGCCCACCAGACTCCTCTGTTCATGGGATTCTCCAGGCAAGAATACTGGAGTAGGTTGCCAAGCCCTCCTCCAGGAAATCGGTACTCCAGTATAAAATAAAAAGGTTAGAAAAAGTTATAATGTTCAAATACAATAGAAATTGACTTCTCTTTCATTTAAAATGCCAATTGTGTATTCCTGGTCAGTTTTTTTCTTTCAAGTGCTGACTCAAGAATTCAGACTCACTGTGTCTCGTGGCTCTGCCATCTTTATAACCTGGCTTCCAATATGGGGAATACCTGACTGTGCTCATCTACAGAAAACTGCCTAAAGAAGAATTTGGCAGATTTCGTTCCCCCTCATATTCCATTGGCAAGAACCAATGTTATGGATCCGCTTAGACATAAAAGGACTGAGAAATATACCCTTGACTGGGCATTTCTCTCAGACAACTACAGCATGAGAGAAAGTACAACTTTTTCGCAGGATGATTAATCACCTCTGAAATGAATCAGGAGATTTGTTTTGCTTTGTTTATACAATCATTAAGTTTAGAAGAATTAACTTGATTTAAAGTGTCATCAGAGGAGATGAAAGGAGAGACACTATAGATTCAAATGAAGACTTAAATGATAACTACATTCTGGGACAAGACATACCAATTAAATGGCATAAAATCAAACAAATTTTTAGTCTCATCTTGAGTGGAGTTAAAACTTCTGTCTCTTGACCCTGATACTACTAATAAAAGTGAAATAAATGTTCATCTTTTGAAGTAGAGTTAGCAATTTCAGTTCATTGTAGCTATAAAGCTGCTGAAAGTTGTTTTTCTCTTCCAGTTGGGTGGAGAGGTTTGCCCTGAGTGGAGGAGGGTAGGATGAGGAAGAGGTAGTTACAGGCCTATAATTAAAATGCTTTGTTTTTCAGGCAGAAAGAAGTTGTGAGTGATAAATGGAGTACTACAGTGTAAATGCCTGACATTAAACTGCTGATTGTCAAGGCATTCAATTCAAAACACTCACATATGAATAAACACTTAGCCAGTTATGAGACACAGCTACTAGCAAACTAAGTGAGTAAAGAACAAGGCTACCCACACCCACAAAGTTGCCCTTTCAGAAAACCCTGGGCAACATAGATAATTGACTGTTTGAGTGACCCTGCCTTCACTCTCTTGCACCAAATAGCCAATAAGGAGTTCAGTTCAGTTCATTCAGTCGTGCCCGACTCTTTGCAACCCCATGGACTACAGCATGCCAGGCCTCCCTGTCCATCACCAACTCCCGGAGCTTACTCAAACTCAGTTCCGTCGAGTCGGTGATGCCATCCAACCATCTCATCCTCTGTCATCTCCTCCTCCTGCCTTCAGTCTTTCCCAGCATCAGGGTCTTTTCCAATGAGTCAGTTCTTCGCATCAGGTGGCCAAAGTATTGGAGTTTCAGCTTCAGCATCAGTCCTTCCAATGAATATTCAGGACTGATTTCCTTTGGGATGGACTGGTTGGATCTCCTTGCAGTCCAAGGGACTCTCAAGAGTCTTCTCCAATACCACAGTTCAAAAGCCAATAAGGAATGACCCTGCAAAACCCTAGACATCAAACTCAGACCCTGATAAGAGCAAAGCATGAAGTCCTTTCTCTTATATACCTGACCATATTGCATGGCTTTCCAGTATGCCCCATACCTTCCAGGATATGAATATTTAATGTTGTTCTTCCAAGTTCCCTGATGGTTTTTTGCTGAAGTGTGCCCCGAGGTCATAATTATTAGAAACACAAGCCCTGACTCAGCCACAACGCTGGCCCCAGTGTGATAATGTCTATAGAGCCTCGTGGGAACAGTGCAGCCCGGGCAGTGCCTTAAGCATTTCTAGCTGAGAGCCCTGCTGTCAGTCGGCTGGGACCAATGCAAGCACTGTGATGGAGACAGTACTGAATTACTTTTCTAATAATAAAATAAACCTTGTATAACATGAACAAATAAAACTTGGGGTTTTTTCCCCTCTGTCTGGGTTAAATTCAGCTGTGTGTGTGTGTTTGTGTGTGTGTGTGTGTGTGTGTGTTTGTGTGTGTGTTCAGTTGTGTCTGACTCTATGTGACTCTCTGGGTCACAGTCTACCAGGTTCCTTTGTCCATGGGATTTCCCAGGCAAGAATACTGGAATGGGTTGCCATTTCCTTCTCCAGGGGCACTTCCAGATCCAGGGATTGAACCCAGGTCTTCTGTATCTCCTGCACTGGCAGGTGGATTCTTTACCTCTGAGCCACCTGGAAAGCCCAAATTTTGCTATAACATCTATCAAAGATTAGTGATCAATCAAAAAAAATGAATAATTACATATTAATAAGGTGTCTTTCCCAAAATCAAGGGGGAAAAAACTTTTGGAACATAAGGCACTTTGTTCTGGGGGCCAATATGATAAACTAACAACAGCAACAAAAAAGACAACTCTTGAACTAAATAGAGATTTTTTGAATAAACGAGAAGCAGGGTACTTTAATACCAGGTATTTTGGTTTTAATGAATTTATTGAAATTTAGTGAAAATTTGAAAATAAAATTTAGAAATTTGATACATTCAGAAATTAACTTTAGAAAAATTAAATACAGAGTTGAATATTCCTTGTCATCCAATGCCAAGTAACAAATCTCTATGCAAAAGAAAATTTGGTGAAACAGTATACATAGGAAGATGGAAGTAGTCTTTAGTCAATAATACAGTGTTTACTCTGGGAGAACATTTTCCACTTGGTTATGGAAATAATGTGGTGTTGATGATGATAATGGTGGTGGCAGTGATCATGAAATACTAGTGGAGGAACACATATGCCAAACTCATTTATGCAGTCCAGAAGTTCTGTATCTTTCAGTCTACTATTTTCCTCTTTTCAAATTAGGTCCTTCCCTAGACATTGTCACACTGAGTGAAGTCAGATAAAGACAAATATCATATGATATTACTTATATGAGGAATCTAAAACAAAGGTTGAAATGAACTTATTTACAAAACAGAAATTGAGTCACAGGTGTATAAAACAAATTTATGGTTGCTGGGAAAAGGGCTGCTGCTGCTGCTAAGTCGCTTCAGTCATGTCCAACTCTGTGCGACCCCACAGACGGCCTCCCACCAGGCTCCCCTGTCCCTGGGATTCTCCAGGCAAGAACACTGGAGTGGGTTGCCATTTCCTTCTTCCAATGCATGAAAGTGAAAGTGAAGTCGCTCAGTAGTGTCTGACTCTTAGCGACCCCATGGACTGCAGCCTACCAGGCTCCTCCATCCATGGGATTTTCCAGGCAAGAGTACTGGAGTGGGGTGCCATTGCCTTCTTCAGGGAAAAGGGTAGGGAGGGATAAATTAAGAGACTGGGTTTGACATATACACACTACTATACATAAAACAGATAACTAATAAGAATCTACTGTATAGCACAGGAAGCTCTACTCAGTACTCTGTAATGATCTGTATGGGAAAGGAATCTAAAAAAAAGTGGATATATGTATATGTGTAATATGTGTAACTGATTCACTTTACTGTACACCTGAAACTAACGCAATGTTTTAAATCAACTATACTCCAATACAGAAAGGCAATGCCAAAGAATACTCAAACTACCACACAATTGCACTCATCTCACATGCTAGAAAAGTAATACTCAAAATTCTCCAAGCCAGGCTTCAGCAAGACATGAACTGTGAAATTCCAGATGTTCAAGCTGGCTTAGGAAAGGCAGAGGAACCAGAGATCAAATTGCCAACATCCGTTGGATCATCAAAAAAACAAGAGTTCCAGAAAAACATCTATTTCTGCTTTACTGACTATGCCAAAGCTTTTGACTCTGTGGATCACAATAAACTGTGGAAAATTCTGAAAGAGATGGGAATACCAGACCACCTGACCTGCCTCTTGAGAAACCTATATGCAGGCCAGGAAGCAACAGTTAGAACTGGACATGGAACAACAGACTGGTTCCAAATAGGAAAAGGAGTACGTCAAGGCTATATATTGTCACCCTGCTTCTTTAACTTATATGCAGAGTACATCATGAGAAATGCTGGACTGGAAGAAGCACAAGCTGGAATCAAGATTGCCGGGAGAAATATCAATAACCTCAGATATGCAGATGACTCCACCCTTATGACAGAAAGTGAAGAGGAACTAAAAAGCCTCTTGATGAAAGTGAAAGAGGAGAGTGAAAAAGTTGGCTTAAAGCTCAACATTCAGAAAACAAAGATCATGGCATCTGGTGCCATCACTTCATGGGAAATAGATGGAGAAACAGTGGAAACAGTGTCAGACTTTATTTTTGGGGCTCCAAAATCACTCCAGATGGTGATTGCAGCCATGAAATTAAAAGATGCTTACTCCTTGGAAGGAAAGTTATGACCAACCTAGATAGCATATTCAAAAGCAGAGACATTACTTTGCCAACAAAGGTCCGTCTAGTCAAGGCTATGGTTTTTCCAGTAGTCATGTATGGATGTGAGAGTTGGACTGTGAAGAAAGCTGAGTGCTGAAGAATTGATGCTTTTGAACTGTGGTGTTGGAGAAGACTCTTGAGAGTCCCTTGGACTGCAAGGAGATCCAACCAGTCCGTTCTGAAGGAGATCAACCCTGGATGTTCATTGGAAGGACTGATGCTGAAGCTGAAACTCCAATACTTTGGCCACCTCATGGGAAGAGTTGACTCATTGGAAAAGACCCTGATGCTGAGAGGGATTGGGGGCAGGAAGAGAAGGGTACGACAGAGGATGAGATGGCTGGATAGCATCACCAACTCAATGGACATGAGTTTGAGTAAACTCTGGGAGTTGGTGATGGACAAGGAGGCCTGGCATGCTGTGATTCATGGGGTCGCAAAGAATCGGACACAACTGAGCGACTGAACTGAACTGATGCCTCAGTTTACACATCTGTAAAATGAGGATAATAATAATACTAGTAGTCATCTCACAGTTTATAAAATATTTACATAAAATGAAATATATTATGCAATTAGTATGTTGCAAATACAGTAGTACAGAATAACCAGAGTATTATTTGCCCTAACTGCCACATTCATTGAGACTTGGACACTGTGCTTCATAAATCTCAAACTGCCTAAAAGAATCACCTGATACCAGTCATTATAAGAACAAAAATATATAAAGCCAAGTAATTACTTACTTAGCACTGAGGGATATTTCCTGCCTGAGATGCGGCTTGATCTAAGATGATACCATTATTAAACTCACTCAACTAAGAAGCCTTAACTGAACAATATATTGGTGAGTTGATTTATCAGTAATGAGTTGTTTTACTTAGGAAGGTCTTGAAACTAAGTGATTTTTGTCTGGATATGTAGGATAGCCTATAACAAGCACAAAAACAAACAAACAAACAAACAACAAAAAAAGAGCTTTTACTTGGGACTTTGAAGTTCAGAATCACAGGCCCATATCAAATAAAAACCATAGATTCTTTACCTCTTAGTTATGTCTAGTGGGCATATTCAGGTCAGTCACACAGGTTAATGTGTAATGCAGTAAGTTAATCAAAAGCAATATATAGATGACAGAACTCTCAGTAAAAGTTATACTCTCAATACATGGTGACTGATGAGCCAATGATGACAGACACAATACCTGAATCAACCAATCAATTACTGTGAGGAGAGTGACGTCAGCATCATGGCGGTTTGAGTCATTCATTTTGTCTCTCCTCTCCCCTCTCCAGTACTCTTGCCCAGAAAATCCCATGGATGGAGGAGCCTGGTAGGCTGCAGTCCATGGGGTCGCGAAGAGTCGGACACGACTGAGCGACTTCACTTTGACTTTTCACTTTCATGCATTGGAGAAGGAAATGGCAGCCCACTCCAGTGTTCTTGCCTAGAGAATCCCGGGGACGGGGGAGCCTGGTGGGCAGCCGTCTATAGGGTCGCACAGAGTCGGACACGACTAAAGCGACTTAGCAGCAGCAGCAGACATCCACAACTAGGGGAGTCGAGGGTAAAGGGGAAAGAAACAGCAGAGTATACCAGGATGCCCAAGATATTCGTTCTCTGTCAGAAGGAGGTAGATTGGACCACACAGCAAATGGAGCCTGCCCCAAGAGAGGCTGCCACAGCCGGAAAGGAGGTAAGACCGCTAGCCAGGACAACTTTACTGGCAGAGGAACCCAAAGGTGAAGGCGGTGAGGGAGGGTCTGGCCACAAATTCAGTAGCTGGAGAGACCAGTTATTCTATCAAAAGGAGAACTGGAGTAACTGGAGGAAGGGAAAGGGAAATAGGCAGACACAGAGGGCTGACAGTGCCTCCTGCTCTCTGTCCCCTGGAGGCAACAGGACTGCCCACAGTCCTCTGGGACTCCCTCATTTGATGATCCCCCTCGTGCCGAAGAATTGATGCTTTTGAAGTGTGGTGTTGGAGAAGACTCTTGAGAGTCCCTTGGACTGCAAGGAGATCCAACCAGTCCATTCTGAAGGAGATCAGCCCTGGGATTTCTTTGGAAGGAATGATGCTAAAGCTGAAACTCCAGTACTTTGGCCACATCATGGGAAGAGTTGACTCATTGGAAAAGACTCTGATGCTGGGAAGGATTGGGGGCAGGAGGAGAAGGGGACGACAGAGGATGAGATGGCTGGATGGCATCACTGACTCGATGCACGTGAGTCTGAGTGAATTCCGGGAGTTGGTGATGGACAGGGAGGCCTGGCGTGCTGAGATTCATGGGGTCGCAGATTCGGACACAACTGAGCAACTGAACTGAACTGAACTGAACTATTAGGCCATGGGTACATCCAAAGCCCTAAGTGCTAAGTACACACCTCCCCATACCCCCTCCCTCCACTCTGCTGCCACCCTTATTTTTGTTTTTTAATGTTCAGCTTCCCACAGTTAGCACTTAAGAGAAACCAAAAATGTGTGCTATAGCGCCACCTTCTGGAATACAAAAGGCTCCTAACTACCAACCTATTGAATTACTCGGAGAAAGCAATGGCACTCCACTCCAGTACTCTTGCCTGGAAAATTCCATGGATGGAGGAGCCTGGTAGGCTGTAGTCCATGGCGTCGCTGAGAGTCAGACATGATTGAGCGACTTCACTTTCACTTTTCACTTTCATGCATTGGAGAAGGAAATGGCAACCCACTCCAGTGTTCTTGCCTGGAGAATCCCAGGGACGGGGAAGCCTGGTGCGCTGCCATCTATGAATTACTAAAATTGTATTCAATAAAACCTTGTCTAAATAAGTATTTACTATTTCAAATGTGATAGTAGAGGTGCTTTTCATTAAACACCATGAAAAATCACAATAATAAGCTATCATACAAAAAATGACAATTTTCTAGCAATTACTATTATGAAGAAATTAAAAGAGCTATGAGAAAACTTGGGAAGGCAATGCAATACTCTCAGGGATGAAATTAATGAACAGAAGGAGTACTTTACTATAGAATTTGAAATCCCAATAAAGAACCAAATAGAAATTCTGCTGCTGAAGAACTCATAAGATGAAATGAAGAATGCATTAGAAATAAAGCAGGTCACATCGTTGATTAATATTGTTGTACAGTGGATACCACTACAACATGGTACAGTAGTTACCCTCCATTTAAAAATAAAAAATAATTTTAAAAAAGAAGTAATAACTGAGAATTTTGAAACCTGTAGAGGCAACTGGATATACAAGTCCATGAAGATACTAGAACACCCTATTAATGCAAAAAGACCTTCCCCAAGACATATTATATTAAAACTGTCAAAAGTAAGTAATAAAGAAAGAATTTTAAAAGCAGTCAGGGGAAAAAAATAGTAACTTGAGAAGATAACCCCATTAGGTTATCAGAGATTTCTCAGCAAAAATGCTATAGGCCAGGAGAGAATAAAATGACATATTCAAAATATTGAAAGATAAAAACTGACCTCTAAGAATACTCTAAAGAGCCCAGAATTAAACTCTTCCATATATAGTCAACTAATCTTTAACAAGGGAGCCAAGAACATTTCACTGGGAAAAGACAGTCTCAGCTCATGATGCTGAGAAAACTGGAGAAACACATGCAGAACAATTAAATCGGATTCTGATTTCATACCACTCACAAAATTTAACTTAAAATGGATCAAAGATTTAAACATAAAACCTGAACCTATTTAACTCCTAGAAAAAAATTAAAGAGGAATAAGCTCATTCATATCCATCTCGGCAGTAATTTTAGGTGCACGACACCAAAAACAGAAACAATGAAAGAAAAAAAATCAACAGATGAGATTATACCAAACTCAAAAACTTAAAAAGCAAAAGAAACAATTATCAAAATGATCATAATGGTAAAATTTTGCACACCATATATTGGTAAGTGATTGATATCCAAAATATAAAGAATTCAGCCAAATCCACAACAAAAAACAAGCAACTCAATTTTTTAAATGGGCATAAGAATTAAACAGACACTTCTCCAAAAAAGACATCAAAGTGGTGAACAGATACATGGAAAGATACTCAGCTTTAACTATTAGTGAAATGCAAAATAAAACCACAATAAGAAATCACCTCACACATGTTAGAATGACTATCCTCAAGAGACAACAGGTACTGATGAAGATGTGGTAAATAAGGAGCTTTTATATATTGCTGACAAGCATCATGAGCTGAGACTGTCTTTTCCCAGTGAAATGTTCTTGGCTCCCTTGTTGAGAATGTTGGAAATGTAAATTGGTCCAAGCACTATGGAAAAAAATATAGTTTCCTCCAAAAGTTAAACATAGATCTATCATACAATCCAGCAATTCCAGCTCTGGGTGTATACTCAATGCAAATGAAAATTGGATTCAACGAGATATATACACTTCCATGTTGATGGTAGGTTTATTTACAATAACCAAGAAATGAAAACAAACGAAATGCACTTCAACAGGTGAATGGACAAAAAAGATGTGATACATATACTCTGTGGAATATTATTCAGTCAGGAGAAAGGAATATGTCTTCCCATTTGTGATACTGTGATGGACCTTGAGCATATAACACTAAGTGAGATGAGTCAGACAGAGAAAGACAAGTACTGGATAATGTCACTTACATGTGGGACCTAAAAAAGTTAAATGTGTAAAAACCAAAGCAAAATGGTGGTTTCCACAGATGGGTAGTGGGGGTAAGACTGATGATATTAAGGGTACATACTTGTAGCAAGTAGTAAATAAGCCATAGAGATCTAACGTGCAGTACAATGAATATAGGAAATCATATTGTACTATCATTATATAATGTGACAAATATTGCTACACTGGGAATTATATTACAATATATAAAAGTATCAAAGTAAAAAAAAAAAAAAACTACCATTGTAAATCCCTCCCCAGAGTTCACCTCCTCTAGGTAAGTTTCTCAATTTCTCTAAATAGAGTTAGCCATAGTCTCTTAGGACTTGCCCGGTGGCTCAGCAGTAAAGAATCTGCCTGCGATGCAGAAGACTCAGGAGACCTGGGTTCAATTCCCGTGTGGTGAAGATCCCCTGTGGAAGGGCATGGCAATCCACTCCAGTACTCTTGCCTGGAGAATCCCATGGACAGAGGAGCCTGGCGGGCTACAGTCCACAGGGTCGCAAAGAGTCGGAAAGGACTGAAGGAATTGAGCATGAGCACATGGTCACTTATCTTTATTTTTACATAAACAAAATATAAAATATGATCTAACTTACCTTCCATCTTTTCTTCTACCTGACAGTGATCAATGTGACTGGTCAATATTTGACATTCCAATACTTAATAGAATATTTTACTTGCTTACTCTGTGCTAAGAAAAGAACTAAGTAGCTGCTGATTTTAGAATTTGCCTTAATTGCTTTCTTCAGCTACTGTAGTAGGTGAGTTAAAATGCTGTTGGCTTCTTTTTAATCTTTTTATTCATTTGTCCTATTATAAAATAAGACAATAATTTCCTGACCTTCAGATTTCATTGACCCCTAAAGTTTTCCCCCATAAACCACCATTTTTTCCACTTCACTTTGGAACACTGGAACCCTTGTTACTGACTGGCATTGTCTTTGGACCAGTACTTGGGAGACAATGGTTCATGGAATAATGCTAAAACTCTTTCCAGTAGTCATGTATGGATGTGAGAGTTGGATCATAAAGAAGGGTCAAAGAATTGATGCTTTTGAACTGTGGTGCTGGAGAAGACTCTTGAGAGTCCCTTGGACTACAAGGGGATCAAACCAGTCAATCCTCAAGGAAATCAACCCTGAATATTCACTGGAAGGACTGATGCTGAAGCTGAAACCCCAATACTTTGGCCACCTGATGCAAAAAGCCAACTCATTGGAAAAGACCCTGATTCTGGGAAAGACTGGGGGCAGGAGAAGAAGGGGATGACAGAGGATGAGATGGTTGAATGGCATCACTGACTTGATGGACATGAGTTTGAGCAAACTCCAGGAGATAGTGAAGGACAGGGAAGCCTGGTGTGCTAGTCCATGGGGGTTACAAAGAGTCAGACATGACTAAATGACTGAACAAATAACCATCCTGAGCCTGTGATGTTACTCCAGAAATAAGGCCTTGGTCTTACTGATACCAAGAGGAAAAATTCCAACAACTGCACATGAGCCCGGAGACCAAAAGGCCTGTTTCTGAGCCTTTGCTCTCAAAAGATGGCTAACATTAATCAATTGACAAACTGCAAATTCTTAGTGGTATTCATAACTTGTACCATTCTCTCAGTAGGTGTCCCTCATCCTACCATTCCTAGGAAGCCCCAGCCATTGATAAACAAGGAAAATGTCTCACATGGTTTGGGAAGGCAGATATTCTGGGCCATGTGGAAGCCACCTGCAGAGATATTTTTAAGAGATATTCAGACACTGACTCTCTTTTCCATCTCTAGTTGCTAGTTCTGAAGCTGTTTCATGAACCAGAAGAACCTGGTGTATTTAAACAATCCCCTAGACGCAGATGTAGAGAACAAACATATGGACGCCACGGGGAGAAAGGGGAGGGTAGGATGAATTGGGAGGTTGGGATAGACATATATATGGTTTAGTCGTTCAGTCATGTCTGACTCTTTACAACCCTATGGACTGTAGCCTGCCAGCCAGGCTCTGGTGTCCATGGAATTTTCAGGCAAGAATACTTGAGTGGGTATCATTTCCTTCTCCAAGAGGATCTTCCCAACCCAACGATCAAACCCCAGCCTCCTATATTGCAGGTAGATTCTTGACCGACTAATCCACCAGGGAAGCCCAAATATATATATATATATATATACACAAATATATGTAGATAGATATATAATAGATATAAATAATAAAATAGATAAGTAATAAAAGACCTACTCTATAGCTCAGGAAACTCTACTCAGTGCTCTGTGGTGATCTAAATGGGAAAGAAACCTTAAAAAGAGGGGATAGATGATTCGCTTTGCTGATTCCCTTTGCTGTACAGAAGAAACAACATTGTAAAGCAACTATGCTCCAATAAAAAGTAATAAATAAAGTGTGGCCACCACAGAAAATTTTTTAATAAAAAATAAACAATCTTTACAAAAGCTATGAAAAACCTAGGCAGTTATTAAAAAGCAGAGATATCATTTTGCTAAGGTCCATATAGTCAAAGCTACATTTTTTTCAGTAGTCATATATGGATGTGAGAGTTGGACCATAAAGATGACTAAGCACCCAAGAATTGATGCTTTTGAATTGTGGTGCTAGAGAAGACTCTTGAGAGTCCCTTGGACAGCAAGTATATTGAACCAGTCAATCCTAAAGGAAATCAGTCCTGAGTATTCATTGGGAAGACTGATGCTGAAGCTGAAGCTCCAATCACTTTGGACACCTAATGTGAAGAGCCTCACTGGAAAAGACTCTGATGCTGCGAAACACTGGGAGCAAGAGAAGGAGGCAACAAAGGATAAGATGGTTTGATAGCATCACCGACTCAATGGACAGGAGTTAGAGCATACTCTGGGAGATGGTGAAGGACAGGGAAACCTGGTATGCTGCAGTCCATGGCGTCGCAGAGTCAGACACTACTTAGTGATTGAACAACAACAAACAATCCTTTATACAGAAGCATGTAGATTACGTCTGTCAATAATGAGATGTAAACTTAAGTAGAAAAGAGCAGGGAGTTAGTAAGAATTCAGCCTCTTTCCCAACCCTAGCAGGATCCCCAAAGTCCAAGAATGTCAGTAGCATAAAGAATCTAGAGTCAGGAGAAAAATCTTACTAAAAATATTGCCCTCATTTTTGCTCTGTGTAGCTATCTCATTTCATTTAGGTCCCATATCCTGGGTAGTAATTAGAGACACAGAAAGAGATAAGGAGATAAATAGATAGATAGATATTGAGCAAGAAGTTCTGTCCCTGTCAATCTCCAGCCCAATCTGTACATAACACCTTAGCTATAAAATGAGAGTTACATTTCTTGGCAAGTCACTGAATTCTGTGACCATTCTGCAAAACACATAGGAATCATATTTTACCATTTAAGGATACAGGCATTCAGAATGCAGGTGGACCCTTATTTCCAGCAGAAAATTTGATAATGTAGAATTACCTCACCTAATTAATAAAAATCAGATCTCTGAACATTTAGTAATGCCACAGGTGCATAACTGTTCTACTTTAGCCTGAGGTCTAGAAAGACATGAAGCAAACACTGGAATAGCTGTGCTCTGGTTTCTCTGCCCTGACAGTGAAATAAGAGCTGTGTGGCTAAATGACGATGTATCTAGACCCCATATGTGCTACACGGTCCATTTTGAACTGAAAATAGTAGACAAACTATAATAACCATATTCAAATATGATGAGCAAATGTAATGTTCTTACCACAGAGTCTCATGCAACCATTTTAACTATTCTTCTTAAGAGAAGGCAAACTGTATTTGGGGTTTAAGGTAGAGCTTGTGAAATGTGAAGTTTTTAAAATCTGCAGCAGTTTAAGACTTCGGTTTTGCAATTCCTTTAGGGAACATTTATTTTAATGGCCCTTTCTGATTTTTTTAACATAATAAGAATTGGAAGGGTGTCATACAGCTTGTGGCTCAGCTGGTAAAGAATCTACCTGCAATGTGGGAGACCTGGGTTCAATCCCTGGGTTGGGGAGATCCCCTGGAAAAGGGAAAGGCTACCCACTCCAGTATTTGGGCCTGGAGAATTTCATGGACTGTATAGTCTGTGGGATCACAAAGAGTCAGACACGACTGAGTGACTTTCACTTCACTTCCCTTCATACAAAGAAAAAATGAAATAGGAAGACTCTATGTGGAACAAAATCATCTATAAGAAAAACCTTTTGAGTCAAAGGAGATGAAAGGCAATGATGAACAGGAAGGAAATAGAGTTAAATTACGTTGCTGAGCTATGTACCAGATACTGAACTCAGTGCCTTCTAAGTTACTTCATTTAATCCTCAAAAATACTAGTATTTGAGAGATGCAGAAATAGACACAAACACATGGATGCCAAGCGGGGAAAGCGGAGTGGGATGAGTTGGGACATTGGGATTGACATATATACACTGTTATGTATAAAAATAGATAACTAATGAGAATTTATTGTGCTTCTGTATAGCACAGGGGGGAAAAAAAGAAGGTACAATCTGTTTGATGTATTAAATTAACCCTAAAAATGCAATCCAATATATATTGGGTGCAGAAAAATACTGTTTGATTCCACTTATACGAGGTACCTAGATTAGTCAAATTCATAGAGTCAGAAAGTACATTGGTAGATGTCAAGGGGTGGGGTTTGGGGAAGGGGGAGGGAATGGGGAGTTCATGTTTAATGGGAACAGAGTTTCAGTTTAGGAAGGTTAAAACTTTGGGAGATGGATGATGGTGAGAGTTATAGAACAATGTGAATGTACTTAGTGCCACTGAGCTGTAGAGTTAAATGTGGTTAAAATAGCATATTTCATCTTACATGACTTTTATCACAATAAAAAACACATTTAAAAATGCTAAACAAGATGAAAAGGCAGCCTTCAGAATGGGAGAAAATAATAGCAAATGAAGCAGCTGACAAAGAATTAATCTCCAAAATATACAAGCAGCTCATGCAGCTCAATACCAGGAAAAAAAAAAAAACAATCAAAAAGTGGGCCAAAGAACTAAACAGGCATTTCTCCAAAGAAGACATATAGATGTCTAATAAACACATGAAAAAATGCTCAACATCATTCATTATCAGAGAAATGCAAATCAAAACCACAGTGAGGTATCAACTCACAGCAGTCAGAATGGCCGCCATCGAAAAGTCTACAAACAAATGCTGGAGAGGGTGTGGAGCAAAAGAAACCCTCTTACACTGGTAGTGAGATGCAAACTGGTACAGCCACTATGGAGAAGAGCATAGAGATTCCTTAAAAAAATGGAAATACAACTGCCATATGACCCAACAGTCCCACTGCTGAGCATACACACCCAGGAGACCAGAATTGAAAAAGACACATGTACCCCAATGTTCATTGCAGCACTGTTTATAATAGCCAGGACATGGAAGCAACCTAGATGTCCATCAGCAGACAAATGGATAAGGAAGTTGTGGTACCTATACACAATGAAATATTACTCAGATATAAAAAAGAACACATTTGAGTCACTTCTAAAGTGGTAGATGAAACTGGAGCCTATTATACAGAGTGAAGTAAGTCAGAAAGAGAAACACCAATACAGTATATTAATGCATATAGATGGAAGTTAGAAAGACTGTAACAACAATCCTATATGCAAGGTAACAAAAGAGACACAGATGTATAGAGCAAACGTTTGGACTGTGTGGGAGAAGGCGAGGGTGGGATGATACGAGAGAATAGCATTGAAACATGTATATTACCATTTGTAAAATAAATGACCAGTGCCTGAAGAATCCCAGGGACAGGGGAGCCTCGTGGGCTGCCGTCTATGGGGTCGCACAGACTCGGACACGACTGAAGCAACTTAGCAGCAGCAGTGCAAGTTTGATACATGAAGCAGAACACTCAAAGTCGGTGTTCTGGGACAACCCAATGGGCTGCGGGGCAGAGGGGAGGGAGCTGTGTGGGGAGGGAGTTGGGAGGGGGGTTCAGGATGGAGAGTGAATGTGTACCTGTGGCTGATTGGTGTCAATGTGTGGCAGGGGACACCACAGTGTTGTGAAGTGATTGTCCTCCAATTACAATAAGTAAATAATTTTTTTAAAAAAGCTTGATGAAATAAATAAGCAATAAACAACAAAGGATTTCAGGGGGGAAAAAATGCTAGTGTTTGATCATTATTGTCCACCTTATAGATGAGGAAATGGATTCAAAGAGTCAAGGTCACTCATCCAAGTTCACATAGTTGGTAAGTGGTAGAGTGAGGTTTTGAACCCAAACTCATACATGCTTTATAAAATGCATACTTGGCTTATTCCAGTTTACTTAGGAATCTGAGGGCCACTCACAATATCAGTGAATTCCCTCCTGTGTCTTCTCCAAATTGCTTTTATGGTGTACTTGATGGACTACATTTCTGATGAACTTTGCTTTGATGTTCCCAGACTCCAGTTTTTTCTTCCTTGTGTGAAATTCTAGATCATTCATTTATTCCACACTAATACATCCTACATCACATGCTACCTGGTTTACTAGTCAACTTCTACACATGATTTATGTTCTTGATTATTCATCTGAAGGTGGAGATGATATCTCAAAGACCTTTGGGTTCCTCTTTGTACAGAGCTGCAAAATACATTTCTACTTTGAGCAATTAGTATTGCTGCCTAGAGTGTTACATTGAACAACCTGCTTGCACATTGTACAATCCGCTTCCTCTCTCAGCAAAATCCAATTTTTTTAATTAATTGGTGATTGTGTGTTGGGTATGATTGTGGAATTATGAAAACAGAAGTTAGAGGAGGGGCAGAAAATGATAGTACTTATGTGTATGTGTGCTGAACCTGCCAGAGTACTTCAATAGAACTTTGTACATTTTAGAGTTCCATGTTCAATGAAAATAACTCATATAAATGAAAATAATTTGTTTAAATTTACATCAAAATTACAAACCACTAATTAAAGTGATTTTTTAATTCAGGTTAAACATGCAGAGGAAATGAAGACTTTTAATCTTGTTCCAACAAATTCCTATCCACAAAGAATCCCTGTGGTTGACCCTCTGCATGCATGTTTATCCTCAGTCAAATCCCAACTCTTTGTGATCCCATGGATTATAGCCCACCAGTCTCATCTATATATGGGATTTTCCAGGCAAGAGTACTGGAAGGGGTTGCCATTTCCTACCCCAGGGGATCTTCCTGACCCAGGGATCAAACCTGCATCTCTTGAGTCTCCTGCATTTGCAGGTGGATTTTTTCACCACTGAGCCACCTGGGGAGCCCCTTTAGTTGACCCTGGCTTGATCCTCTCAGTTTAGTTCAGTTGCTCAGTTGTGTCCGACTCTTTGCGATCCCATGAACTGCAGCACGCCAGGCCTCCCTGTCCATCACCAACCCCTGGAGTTCACCCAAACTCATGTCCATTGAGTCGGTGATGCCATCCAGCCATCTCATCCTCTGTTGTCCCCTTCTCCTCCTGCCCCCAACCCCTCCCAGCATCAGAGTCTTTTCCAATGAGTCAGCTCTTCCCATGAGGTGGCCAAAGTACTGGAATTTCAGCTTCAGCATCATTCCCTCCAAAGAAATCCCAGGGCTGTTCTCCTTCAGAATGGACTGGTTGGATCTCCTTGCAGTCCAAGGGATTCTCAAGAGTCTTCTCCAACACCACAGTTCAAAAGCATCAATTCTTCGGGTTAAAGCAATAGATTAGGGATTAAATCGTATTTGGTTCATTTTCTCTGGATAATATTTCTCAGTGCCTCTAATATTCTCCTCTTCCTTCAAACTTCCTAAGGAATCTTCATAGGTAGAGAAAGAAGGGTGGAATGTAGAACACAGATGTCCTTGAAGGCATTATGGGCCCCCCCTGCCTCCAAAGCATAGATAGAAATGATGACATGCTAATTCTCAGATGTGTGCTCCCTGCTGTGCATTGTCCTAAAGGGCTATGATGGCCTTCATCCACCTTAACATTATGAGCCCTCTGTGTGTGTGTGTGTGTGTGTGTGTGTGTGTGAGTCGCTCAGTCATATCCGACTCTGTGATCCCATGGATTGTACCCCACCAGGCTCCTCTGTCCAAGGGATTCCCCAGGCAAGAGTACTACCTGCCTCTTTCGCTGCAGTTTACAGTTAATAATTCATGATTCAGTGTTTTGACTCTAGAAGCTCTCATGCACAGCATCAGTCATTTGTTATTCAGTCTGTTTTGAGTCCTTGATGGCTGCACCTCCTGAGTCTAAAGCTCCTCCTTCACCTGGCCCCAGGCAGAGTGCTTCACTCTATCTGGTGCTGTTGGGATCACCTTGCTTCCTGAAATGGTCCTGATTCTTAGCCCAGAATTTTTAAACTTTAAAGTATCCATCTGATCAATAGTGTTCCCCAGCTTTAATGTGTGTAGCCTCATTCTGGAGACCCAGATAAGTACTAGTTCAAGAGCCCTAATTTTCTTAAGCTCCCTAATCTTAGCAATGCCCCAAGTTAACTACAACCAAACCCCCAGAAAGAAACTGAGACATACACAGCTAAATGCTTTCGCATCTTCTTTTCTTTCCAACCTTCTTATACAAATACCTGGGCCAATCTTAATGGGAAAGAGATTTTTCCTGTTTCCCTTATATCATATCTTCCTCCTATCAAGAAGACCTGTCATAGAAGGATAGAGTGTATTCTTTACACTGTTAGAGAAAATTGTGAAGAGAGTCCTTGAAGCTTAATTTGCTAAAGCAGGGAATAAAGAATTTGGAAAACTCATTTTCAAGGCTACGGCAAGATCTGAAAGGCTAACATGTGGTATGATTTTTATTTTGCATATCAAAAAGGTGAATATCAACTAAATCTTTCTCCTTGTATTCTACACCATCCGTTCCTAAAATAGTTCCGGGCAATGTCTACCCCTGGGGAACTAGGGCAAAAGTCTTATATTCAAAAAGGTAAAAGAAAAAAGCACAGTAGTCATTTTCAAACTACATTCTCATTTTACCTCAATGTCAGTAATACATAAAATAACTAGTGGCTGGTGTACTCTGTTATCTGGAGAAGGCAATGGCACCCCACTCCAGTACTCTTGCCTGGAAAATCCCATGGACGGAGGAGCCTGGTGGGCTGCAGTCCATGGGGTGGCTAAGAGTCAGACACGACTGAGTGACTTCACTTTCACTCTTCACTTTCATGCACTGGAGAAGGAAATGGCAACGCTCTCCAGTGTTCTTGCCTGGAGAATCCCAGGGACGGGGGAACCTGGTGGGCTGCTGTCTATGGGGTCGCACAGAGTCGGACACGACTGAAGCGACTTAGCAGCAGTAGCATACTGTTATCAGAGGCTGAAGTCAATTGTCTGACTTCCTGAAAGTCCAGTTCATTTCAGTAGTTTATGGTTAAGTGCTAAACTCTAACTTCAGGCTGTCATTCTATAACTGCTTATTACTAGTCACAAAAGGGAATAGACAATCTGGTATGAATAAGTAGTATAAATTTCACCATAACTCAAAATCATGATTGAAAAATATATATGCCCTCATGATGTTAATCATCAGTTTCATTTTTTATAATACTTCATTGAATCAATTGAGATGTTAATATTCTGAGCCCACAAAATAATGTGGCAGTGTTCCACTTTCAGAGCATACCGATCTCAGTTCTTCTCCCCACTCCTAACTGAGGCCTACTGTTAAAATTGTATTGCATAAATCCAACCAGATTAGGAGTTTTCCTGGGTCTTTATTCATGTACTATTTATGAAGGGGAAGAGGCAGAAAGTCAAGAGCCTCTTAATGAGGATGAAAGAGGAGAGTGGAACAGTTGGCTTAAAACTCAGCATTCAAAAAACTAAGATCATGGCATCAGTTCATGGCAAATACATGGGGAAAAAGTGGAAACAGTGGCAGATTTCTTTTCTTGGGCTCCAGAATCACTGGGGATGGTGATTGCAGCCACAAAATGAAAAGACACTTCCTCCTTGGAAGGAAAGCTATGGCAAATCTAGACAGCATATTAAAAAGCAGAGACATCATTTTGCCTACAGAGGTCCATATAGTCAAAGCTATGGTTTTTCCAATAGTCATGAGGTTGTGAAATCTGGATCATAAAGAAGGCTGAGCACTGAAGATTTGATTTTCTCAAACTGTGGTGCTGTAGAAGACTCCTGAAAGTCTCTTGGACAGCAAGGAGATAATACTAGTCAATCCTAAAGGAAATCAACCCTGAGTACTCATTGGAAGGACTGATACTGATGCTGAAGCTGAAGCTCCAATACTTTGGCCACCTGACGCAAAGAGCCAATTCATTGGAAAAGACCCTAATGATGGGAAAGATTGAGGACAGGAGAAGACAGCAACAGAGGATGAGATGGTTGGATAGCATCAGCAACTCAATGGAATTGAGTTTGAACAAACTCCAGGAGACGGTAAAGGACAGGGAAGCCTGGTATGCTGAAGTCCATGGGATTGCAAAGAGTCAGACATGACTTAGCAACTGAACAACAGCAATTTATGAAGGTGCAAACTAATGATGTTCAAATAAATCTAAAGTGTTTGGCACTCAGTCATGTCTGACTCTTTGCGACTCCATGAACTGCCCACCAGGCTCCTCTGTCTATGGGGTTTCCCAGGCAAGAGTACTGGAGTGGGTTGCTGTTTCCTTCTCCAGGGGATCTTCCTGACCCAGGGATCGAACCCAGGTCTCCTACATTGTGGGCAAATTCTTTACCTCTGAGCCAACAGGGAAGTCCTAAATAAATCTAACTAGATTTTAAATATATATATATAAGTCAAAACTCTTTTATCATTTTTTTAAATGCCTGGATCTTCAAGTAAATATATAGCCAGTTCTTAAGGGATCTCAGTCATATTTCTAAGCCTTGTCATTTGACCAAACTGGCTTTGGATTCAGTGACTGTCCAATTGATGAATGGATGCCTATTGATGGCCTCTTTCAAATAAGAAGGCACATATTGCTCCTCAGCTAGAAAAAACTACCCAGCACTTTATTCATTCATGCTGTTTCACTTACTTCATCCAAAGAGGGCTGGATCAGACATTGTGCTTCACTCAGTTGGTTTAAACAACAAAAGTAAGGCACTGGATTTCTGCCTCTCATCATGACAGAGCAAAGGGAAATGGACATAGGCCCTCACAAGTGAATAACTAGAAAACTGCACAAAAAAAGTTAAAAAAGTAATTAGACATTAGACAGCAGGCAACAGGGGATCCTGAATCCTTCAAGAAAAGGAAACAAATGAGGTGGTCCCCACAACTTTCTCAGCTTTCTACCTGGAGACACGATTCAGGCCATGATGCAGGGAGAAGGATCTGGATCAAAACAAAGACATGTCACTGAGTTGATAAGATAGACATGTGAGTCAGTGAGCTGGGTGCTTGGAATTTGAAGGGCAGAGTTCTAGAGAGGAAAGTTTGAGCGACTCAGAGCTCCAGAAATACACACAGTGGTCCCTTCCACTCTTGCTGAATATAAAGTCATGATGCATAGTTTAGAAACCCACAAGTCAGCATAAAAAGCAAAGTGTGGAGCTGAGCTCTGAATAAGAGCTTATATGAGCCTGGGAGACATTTGAGTTCATACTAGCTGAAGAGTAGAGTCCTTCTTGAACACCTAGGCATTCAAGAGAAACTCTAGAAGGAAAATGCCTCAGTAGTATATCTAAACTAGGCATAGATGAAAAGCTGTTTTAAATGCAAGGGCCAGTATTACTACAATAACAAAACCAAAGATTATAAGAAAACTTCAGATCATTAGTTCTCATAAACACAGATGAAAATATATTTTAAAAGTATATGTATACCTATGGCTGATTCATGTTGAGGTCTGACAGAAAACAGCAAAATTTTGTAAAGCAATTATCCTTCAATAAATAATAAATTAATTTTTAAAAGTATATGTGAATAAAATTAAAAATAATTTAAAAAGATAAAATCATAATTAAATGGATTTAATCCCAAGAGTGTAAGTATGGGTTAATACTTGAAAATCAACAGATGTATTTCAGTATATAAGCAAGAATATATATATATATATATATATATATATATATATATTTATATATATGTAAAGATAAACTACCTAATGGAAGACCAGGCAAATATAAATGACCAGTAAACATTTGAAAATATGTTCAAAATTATTTGCCTTCAGAGAAATGCAGATTTAAAAACACAGTAATATATCACTACTTATTAGAATAACTGAAATTTAAAATATTGGTAATTTTAAATATTGTGAAGGAGGTGAAGCAGCTGGAACTTTCACACATTTCTGGAAGCATAAAAT
The DNA here is from genome assembly GCF_032405125.1 of Capricornis sumatraensis. Lineage (NCBI taxonomy): Eukaryota > Metazoa > Chordata > Mammalia > Artiodactyla > Bovidae > Capricornis > Capricornis sumatraensis. The sequence continues at coordinate 102,508,140 of NC_091075.1, read as the reverse complement.
GGTACAGTTATACAATTACTTTAGAAAATAATAAACAGTTTTTTTCATAAGATTAAACACCAGGTATTTACTCAAGACAAATAAAACCTTGTGTCCACGCAAAGAATTATACAGGCATATAATATAGGAGGTTTATTTGCAAAGGTAAACTTGAAGTAACCCAAATATGCATCAATATAAATTAGTGAATAGGTTAACAAATTTCAGCACAGCCATAAAACTGAATACCACCCAACAATAAACAGGAAGAAGCTATTGATTCATACATGGATGATTCTCAAAAATAGGCCAAGAAAAAGAAGCTGGACACAAAAGAGAGTGGACTCTATGGTCCCATTTAAAGAGAATTCTACAAAAGGTAAATTTAATCTATAGCGATTAGTTATAGTGGTTGTCTAGAGCTGAAAGCAGAAATATAACTGAAAATGTTCATGAAAGAATGAGGTGATGTAAATGTTCTCTAGGCTGATTTTGGTGGTGGACGCAGAAGTGTATGCATTTTTCACTCATCTAATCATGAACTGAAAATTAGTGGATTTTATTGTGTATATAAATTATATCTTTAAAAAGTTGATTTTTTAAAAATCAAAGGGAAAAAGTAATTCACTACCTTTTTTGTGCTTTTTCTGAGTCATATTGTACATTCAAATCATTAGATATTTGCTCAACCTTGAATATGATACCCTGCTAGTCTATAATTAATAGAAATCTACACATAACACTACTATTCCTTAAAATCATTGCCCTGTGAACTCTATTCAGGTGATATCTTCTAATAGGATCACCAGCTTCTAGACTGTTTTGAAACTGCCTTAAAATGATGACATTAGCACTGTCAAATGAGAGCCATAGGCAGATCAGTAAAAGACCTGCAATTAGCTATGAGCTCTATTGCATAGCTATGGAGAATTACTTAAGATACAATAAATGATGCAATAATGAATTTGCCACTTTTTACTTAGTGTTTGCTGTAAGTAAAACTCTGGAAAATGGAGACAGGATAAAAACATAACTGTAACTCCCTAACTACTTACTCCCGAAATGAATAAAAATTTATAACTTCATCTTGGCAAAGAAGTTTGTAGGATTCTTATTGACTGTGCATTACTAAAACCAAGAAATGCAAGTAGCAGTGTCAAGCTGTTAGTACAATAGTCAGTAGGAAGGAGACGAATTATCTTTCTTGTATTAGAGATCTAAGAGATTTGGCAAACAATAATTTCTTCAAGAAAAAAAAAGCAAATGTTTTAAAGTTAAAATTAAAAAATCCCCTTGAATATATTTGAACTTATTAAATTAACATATTTAATTAGAAGCTATCAACATCGTTGGGACAATAGCATTGAAACATGTATAATATCATATATAAAATGAGTCCCCAGTACAGGTTCGATGCATGATACTGGATGCTTCAAGCTGGTGCACTGAGATGACCCAGAGGGATGGTATGGGGAGGGAGGAGGGAGATGGGTTCAGGATGGGGAACACATGTATACCTGTGGCAGATTCATGTTGATGTATGGCAAAATCAATACAATATTGTAAAGTAATTAACCTCCAATTAAAATAAATAAATTTATTTTAAAATTTTTAAAAATTTAAAAAACTGTATTTACACATGTGTTCAGTTCAGTTCAGTCACTCAGTCATGTCTGACTCTTTGTGACCCCATGAATCACAGCACACCAAGCCTCCCTGTCCATCACCAACTCCCAGAGTTCACTCAAACTCATGTCCATTGAGTCGCTGATGCCATCCAGCCATCTCATCCTCTGTCGTCCCCTTCTTCTCCTGTCCCCAATCCCTCCCGGCATCAGAGTCTTTTCCAATGAGTCAACTCTTCCCATGAGGTGGCCAAAGTACTGGAGTTTCAGCTTCAGCATCAGTCCTTCCAGTGAACACCCAGGACTGATCTCCTTTAGAATGGACAGGTTGGCTCTCCTTGCAATCCAAGGTACTCTCAAGAGTCTTCTCCAATACCACAGTTCAAAAGCATCAATTCTTTAGCGCTCCGCTTTCTTCACAGTCCAACTCTCACATCCATACATGACCACTGGAAAAACCATAAGCCTTGACTAGATGGACCTTTGTTGGCAAAATAATGTCTCTGCTTTTTAATATGCTGTCTAGGTTGGTCATAACTTTCCTTCCAAGGAGTAAGCATCTTTTAATTTCATTGCTGCAATCACCATCTGCAGTGATTTTGGAGCCCAGAAAAATAAAGTCTGACACTGTTTCCCCTGTTTCTCCACCTATTTCCCATGAAGTGATGGGACCAGATGTCATGATCTTCGTTTTCTGAATGTTGAGCTCTAAGCCAACTTTTTCACTCTCTTCTTTCACTTTCAGCAAGAGGATCTTTAGTTCCTCCTCACTTTCTGTCATAAGGGTTGTGTCATCTGCATATCTGAGGTTATTGATATTTCTCCCGGCAATCTTGATTCCAGCTTGTGCTTCTTCCAGCCTCGTGTTTCTCATGATATACTCTGCATATAAGTTAAATAAGCAGGGTAACAATATACAGCCTTGGCGTACTCCTTTTCCTATTTGGAACCAGTCTGTTGTTCCATGTCCAGTTCTAACTGTTGCTTGCCGGGAGCCAGCATGGGAGATCCCACCCATGACAAGGTCATGTGGAGAGACCTAATGGGCAAGGTGAATCAGGTCTCAAGGGGTCCTCTGCCTGAGCTGCTGCTGCTGCTGCATCTACCCCCCAAAACCAGAGTCTGCCTGCCTTATTGTACTGTGCTTTCTACTCTTTTGCCTCTAATAGAAATTAACTTAGGGTTCCAGTTAACAGTCTCCTGCATATGAAAGGAATGTTTCAGCTCAAACCCCCTTTGATAGCTCTCTAACTTGCCTGACAGGTTCCCCCAGAATTTTTACAACTTGTGAATTGCTTACAGCCCCTCAACCATGAGAGGCACAAAGCTTAAAGCATCTCAAAGATACAGAGCCTTTTCTAAAGAGCTAAAAATTATATTGGTGATGGGTTTCACTGTTGAGTCAATGATTGCTGCCAGGCCTCCATATTCTTTATCTTTTAGGCACCTGGGAGGATATTAATCAATGTAAATGGGATGCAAAAATAGGAATATAGTAGTTTTGATGTTAGCAACAGTAGACTTTTGAGCTAATTACTTTTCTTTTGTTATAAATCACTGTACTTCTTTTCATTGTTATAAATTGTTATATCCTTGCTATGTAAGAATGTAACTTTATTTAGTGCTTTCTGAGAGTGGCACCAGACTTTGGGAAGAACAACACAAGTAAGTCTTCTGGTTGACAAATCCTTATCAGAAAAGGGTCGTAAAATGTTAATTGGCCTTCTGGCCAGAAGATGATGTAAATCACCTAAGACTTGTGTATACAACTAGGTATGCAGAAAGAAAGCCTGGTTTTGATAAGAGTCAGGGCTGCTGACGCTGCATAATTTTATATTATCCATTGATCTCTATGTACAAAGAAAGGTATAAAAGGCCTTTCTGGACAATAGAGGAGGGGCCAGTCACTGGACTGGTTTCCCCTGTATCTTTACTCTATTTTCTGGCTGAATTCCCATCTGGGGCGTGGAGGCTCGCCATGTCTCCTTATTTACCCCGGCTTTTAAGATCCACACAAGAGGGAGCCCAACGCGGGGCACCCCCTGCTATTCAAGAGGACACCGGTAGCCTAACGTAGATGGTGCAAGTTCCTTGTCTTGGAACTTTATTGGTTTTCCACATAAACCAAGTTATTCAGCCTCTTCTATCCACTAAATTTTTCTACTATACTATTTTTTCCTAATCTAATCTTATATTTTTAAATAAATAAGTTTTTCCTCACCACGCTGTCCCCGCTTTGAATTACCCTGGATCCACCGGGGCTGGACCCCAGCAGTTGCTTCCTGATCTGCATATAGGTTTCTCAAGAGGCAGGTCAGGTGGTCTGGGATTCCCATCTCTTTCAGAATTTTCCAGTTTATTGTGATCCACACAGTCGAAGACATAAGTAAAATGATCTTAAATGATCTTTTCAAACACAGCCTGCAAAAAGTACCCTATCTTTCTGTTTGACAGTTTAAATATGAAAAATATTTTTTCTGAAACAAGCATGGCTACCTTCAGTATCTGAGAGGTATTATGGGAAAAATTTCAGTTAATTCTCTACAATTTGAATTTTCTTTTTCATAAATTATTACACGATAAGATACTTCTACAGCCTTCCCACTGCCCCTAGGATAAGTTTTAAGTTTTTGCTATGGCAGTACACGACCATTTATATTCTAACTCCATCCTAATTTTTTGTCATTTTTGTTAATCATCAAGTTGTTTCCAACTCTTTGTGACCCCATGGACTGTAGCCTGCCAGGCTCCTCTGTCCTTGGGATTTCCCAGGCAGGAATACTGGAGTGGGCTGCCATTTCCTTCTCCAGGGGGATCTTCCAAAACCAGGAAACAAACCAGCATCTCCTGCTTTGGCAGGTGGGTTCTTTATGACCGAGCCACCAGGGAAACTCATCCTACTTTACCATCCACGTATTTCATTACCCAACTAACCTCTGCTTTCCCTAAAAACTGGGCCAACCCTCATTCAGAAAAACCCAGTGTGCTCTGCATCTCTATCCTTTGTACGTATTATTCCCTTTTTGTAGCTGTCCTTGGTATGTGTCATTCTGCAAGGCTAAGCTCAAATACTGCCTCCTGGAAAGCCTAACTTGGTTCTCTGTGGTTCTCCAGGTCCCTGGTAAGTAACTTTATTACAGAAGGTATCACAAGACACTCTTAATTTTTTGTGCTAGCCTCATTAACTGCATTAGAAAAAATTTTTCAGAGCCAGAACTATAGTCTATTAATTCTTATTACTTTGTTTCTTAATTATTACATACTCTGTTCCTTGTATAGTCACTGTGAAGAGTAGAAACACAAAAAAGTCTAAAGGATTTAACTTTACTGGTCTTTTATGTTTTTTTGTTTTTGCTATAAGTGAAGTTTTTTGGTGTGTTTCCTTTTTGTTTGTTTTTCCTCTCTCACCTCACTCATTCCTCTTTAGTGTTATGGGATGTTTTTTGCTTGTTTTGTTTTACTTTTTTTTTAATTTTATTGACGTGGAGTTGATTTATAATGTTGGGCCAATCTGTCCTGAACAGAACAGTAATTCAGTTATACACATATATGTTTCATTTTTTATATTCTTTTCTATTATGGTTTATCACAGGAGACTGAATGTAGTTCCCTGCGCTATACAGCAGGACCTTGTTGTTTATCCATCCTACATATAATAGTTTACATCTGCTAACTCCAAACTCCCAGTCATTTCTTCCTCTACCCCCTCTCCTCGTGTTTTTCAAAGCTGATAAAATATGCTTAGTTTTAAAACTAAGGGTTTTAAGACCTTCTGAGAAAGAAAAATAAGTCCTTACTTGCAAAGTAGTGATAAAGAGGCTTAGATAATTACTACTATGAGAAATTCCTCAAAGGGCATGTACCTTGGAGAAGGGGTCAACATAATTAAAAGGCAATGTTCTATGTATAAAATGCTAAGTATGCAATATCTCCTCATGCCTCAGACTTATAGCACGTTTCCCCCCAGATTTAAGAAGTTTCCACTGATTTTACAAAGTTGCTACATCCTTACATAAGTGTCTTTTTTTTTACACATTCAGCCTTCTCATTATTTTGTACATAGAGTAACATAAGATTACACTGATAATTGCAATCACATAAAATTTTCCCAAACAGCTTGATTCTCTAAAGTGAAACTGAAAGTTGCTCAGTCACGGCTGACTCTTTGCAACCCCATGGACTATCCAGTCCATGGCATTCTCCAGGTCAGAATACTGGAGTGGGTAGCCTTTCCCTTCTCTAAGGGATCTTGCCAACCCAGGGATTGAACACAGGTCTCCTACACTGCAGGTGGATTCTTTACCAGTTGAGCCACAAGGGAAGCCCAGTATGGTCTACAGCCATACCACCCTGAACGTGCCTGATCTCATCTGATTCTCTAAGTTCCATTTCAATTCATAGGTGTTTGAGCTATTGCTGACCTCTACTTCTTATGCAAATGAGATCCTCCTTTTGAATATTACTGTATAAATTATTCAACAAAACCTCATGCCTTACATGTATTATTTAACTTCAAAAAGTGGTTAGGAGCTAAAATTTCCTTCAAAAACCACCTGTTTTAAAGATGAGCACCAGCTGCAGTTTTATGAAATCCAGAGATGTCTAAAAATTGTAAATGGCTTTAGTACAACAAAATGCAAGCAGTGGGTAGAGAAGAGGAGATCTGACCTGTATTTGACAGGGTTGGGCTTTCTTGAAACAATCGATAATTATTGCCTGAGCCTCCAGGAACTGAATTGCCCACGTAAGTAGAAGGATCTGCCAACAAAGCTGATAATGGTATTGGGTCCTGCCAGTCTTCAAATATCAAAAGAGGATCTCATGAGTCAAGATGCCTCTCAGGATTGAGGAGGAGGTTAACAGTTTGATTTCTAGGAGCCATCAGAGAAGAAGGGCCTTTAGGAGAATTTCTATTCCAGACTCCTATAACTACACTTTCGCTCTCAGCAGTGGGTGAGAACGAGGATACATCTATGTCCTCCTAATTACTGAGAAGGGTCAAAAGAGAAAAGAGAAGAATAATTACCTAAAAATGATATCATTTGGCAAATAGCACACAGTGCTGAAATGCACATAAATACAAACACTCAAGACAAATTTTATATGTATGTATAAATATTGGAGGAAATATGTGAATTCAAATGTGCATGGACAACACTAGACACTCTTGGAAATAATGATGGCTGTTCTAATTGATGAAGGGCTATTACTAGGAAGTGAATTAACCAGTTCTGTGTAGTTCCAAAGGCTTCTCAGGTGGCTCAGTGGTAAAGAATCCTCCTGCAATGCCAGAGATGTGGGTTTGATCCCTGGGTCAGGAATATCCCCTGGAGAAGGAAATGGCAACTCACTCCATTATTCTTGCATGAGAAATCCCATGGACAGAGGGGCCTGGCATACTATAGGCAATGGGATTGCAAAAGAGTCAGACACAACTTAGTGACTAAACAACGACAAAAATGTAGAGCTGAAGAGTAGAGATGGATCAAGAGTGAAAATTAAAGGGAAATTAATCTCAATCCTGGGAAGAGAATAACCTTCTAAAATATTAAGTAAATTTCCTTTCCTGTATTTTTCTCTGAGGACTTTCCATCATCTCTACTGCAGTTTAGTTTCCCTTCTCATGACACATCTATTAACCTCCTTGTTCAACCTCCTTGATGCTTGAACTTCTTAGAAATTAATTTGGCAATGCAAAAATTTTTTTTCAGGTTTTATAGCAATGCAAGTATATATTAAATCAGTAAGATGGATTGCTGGTTAAAACAAAGATCTGATTAATTTTACAATGTTTTTTATAATGGGTATAATTTTACATTATTTAATGAATAGTCATCTTTTCCTTTGAGGAAGTATAAAACAATATGCATCACAAGTATTCAACAGGTGCTCTCAGTAAGTAATTGTGCCCTTGATTTCTTGGCAGTCCACCATGAATGTAAAATTTTTGTAAATAGTCAAGAACAATGCCTCCAACTGGTCCCTTGAGAAAATAAATATCATAGCTGCCAACAGTCACCCTTTCTAACCACTGATCTATATTAGAGGAGACATCACTGACTCAATGGACATGAACTTGGACAAACTTCAGCAGATAGTGAGAGACAGGGAGGCCTGACATGCTATAGTCCATGGAGTTGCAGAGTCAGACATGACTTAGCAACTGAACAACAACAACAGTAATAGAGACCTATATATGCTCACATCAAAATATGTACAACTGCACCATTCCAATGGCACCCCACTCCAGTACTCTTGCCTGGAGAATCCCATGGACGGAGGAGCCTGGTAGGCTGCAGTCCATGAGATCGTGAAGAGTCAGACAACACTAAAGCGACTTCACTTTCACTTTTCACTTTCACTTTCACGACTCCAGTATTCTTGCCTGGAGACTCCCAGGGACAGAGGAGCCTGGTGGGCTGCCATCTATGGGGTTGCACAGAGTCGGACACGACTGATGCAACTTAGCAGCAGCAGCACCGTTCTAAACAACCAAAAAGAGGTAAAACTATTACTAAGTGACAAAAATTCTCTTGTTAACAGACGGCACCCTTGATCTTCTCTCCTAACTGCATAGGATGAAAATCCCTACTACTATGTGGGAAAACACGGTTGTAAAACCACTGATTAACATCTATTTTTACCTTAGGTAGAGCTATGGTTCTTTCCCAGTTAATATGTGAAAAAGAATATGAAGAAAACACACAGAGAGTCTCTGTATCTCATCAAGAAGCCCCAGGCCCTTGAGGCTGGATCCAGTTCATCTCAGTGAGCCCACATTCCCTTGTGACGCGAAAGGGTTACAGTAGCCTTTACACCCATTTCTCTCCATCTCATATCTCTATCTGAGATGAGGCAGAGTTTCAGAACTATTGCTCGCCATCTGAATTTCAATAGATCCTGAAAAAGATTCCATATTGGAAACAAGAATTGCCAACCCCATGGCACAGCAGTCTGCTGATAGTAAACCAGAGAATCTGACTGATTCCATTTCATGTAATTCACTGATGTTCATAGTTTGGTGGAGAAAATATAAATAGCATTGAGAACAGTGCTCATACATGATTTGAGCATAAACCAATTTTGCCCCTCACCACTTGCTGTAACATCTCACAGAACATGCTTCATGAAATGCTTCATGAAAAACACTTCCGCAAACACTAGTTCAGTCATTAGAGGCACACATGCACACACACTTAGGCACATGCACACTCATATCTCTAAATAGTACCAAGGAATGGCCTAATATATGGGAGTCTAATGACATTTTATGGATACACAAATCTTTCTAATAATGAATGCTAAATCACAAGGGCAAGTTAGAAAGAGGAAATAAATGTGTGTCAAGCCTGAATAATAAATATTTGCCCAAAAGGCCTAAAATATTTATACTCTTTGAACAAATTAGTCTGAAATCTGACTCAGGGAAAAAGTAGAAAATGCAGGCAAATGTTTATGTCCTCTATTTTTTTTACTTGCAATGTTATTTATAGTAATTTTAAAAAACTAGGAGTAATATAAATATCCAACAATAGGGAAATCAAATACATGTATGATAACTCCATTTACTCCGACTATTACTCAGTGATTAAAAATTATCTTTCCTTTCCTATAATGTAGAAAGAAGTTTCTGATATAATGTTTGGGGGACAATCAACTGAATTCAGTATGGTACAGAGGGTATAATCTCAATGTACAAAGGCATAGGCACACAGAAAAGGGCTGAGCAGACACATATCAAAATGATAAAGTATTTCTAAAGAGTGAGATAATGCATAAGTGCTCTTTTCTTCTTTATACATTCTGGTATTGGTAAAAAAAAAATTTCACAGTTGGCAAATCTTGTTTTTACTGGCAGGAAACAGAAACAAACTTTACTTCCTTATAAAGTTGTCAGTAACTGTTTCCTGGAGAAGTCACTCTCTGGGCTTTTTATCTTGAAGCAATGCTGCTTCTCTAATGACATTTTCCCCAAATTTAATTAGCGATTGTGGAAATGAGGGAAAAAAACACTGAAACTGAAGAATATGATCTCCTCAAACATCTTTTATTTAAAACGAGTTTTGATTGTCATGACACCTCCGGGGTAACTCGACCATTCTGGAGAAGAAATTTTCCTCCCGGAGCAGTGAAAGACAATCCCAGGCTTTACCTCTTGGGATCTTTGGCTTCCTCTCACCTCCTTCAAGATGTCAATCAAGCTCTTGATGGTCTTGGTAACACTGAATCTAAAGCAGACCATTATTAGTTTGTCTTGCCAGCCCTGAGAATGTTAGGCTCTCTGGGAATTAAAGAGCAATGTGGTTGCTAGGCGCTGCTGGTCTCAGATGTACGACTTCATTAACTCCACATTACACAAGACGCAGAAACAGAGCCCTGGAAAGCGGGAATAGGCGTCCAAGTTGCAATCTCTTTTCAGCCAGTGTGAAAGGATTTTTCCTAAACTGAATGGAGGAAAAGAAGCTTCTACGCAGCAAATTGGATAAATATGTATCTAAAAATAGTACAACAATTAGAAAACATGTTGATGTCTCCCCCGACTGCCACTGTTTCTGCCAGCCTTCCGTGAGCCATGACACAACTGTTGTGTGACTGTGTATGTCCGTCTGAAATTAATGGTTCAGAGCAATGTATGTGAAATCTAATTTTTGGCTTTATCAGTTTCAAAAAGTGTTATTTCATAAACTATTTGAGGATCTATTATGTGGACAACACTGGATTGTAGGTGAAACCAAGGAAATAGAAAATATATCAATGAACCATGGTTCACATGCACAGTCAGGGAAACAACCAAATTCCCCTTTTGGTCAAAGAACAGTACAACAAAAATGTCACTTCTAAATGCATGTGTCCCTTCAGTGTACTTTTCCTCCATATCTTCCTTCCTTGTTTTTTCAAAAAATAACTGGTTTCATCCAAAATAAGTAATAAATAGAAATGAATTATTCTAGGAGCTATATACAAACACTACAAAAACGATTGAGCAGAGAGAGAGAGGAAAATCCATATCGAGATGAAGAGTTCAGGCAAGTTATTCAATTATTTTTAAAATGATTTTAAAGTAACTTAAAAGTAACTTTAAAATAAAGCATAAGATCTATTTTAAGATGAAAAATTGAGCTGATGGTGCTCAAAAAATAGAGGAAGAAAACTAGGGACAAAGAACTAAGCATAAAAAACAATCACAAATATAAAATAGAAATGATCAAGAATATGATAGATAGGAAAAGAAATAAAGTTCTCTGATACATACCTAGTGTTCATAATGCAGAAAACAGAACAAGTGGAACAGGGGAAATATTCAAATATATCATAGAGGAAAACGTTATTGAGGTAAAAATTAAAACTGAAGATTGAAATGGCTCTTCATGTACCAGGGGAAAAAAGCAGATAGTTATCAAAATTAGGATGAGTCCTTGGGAAATCTGACAAAAATATTTTATGCAAAATGAGCAACATCAAGATATGTTTAGAGAAAGGCACACAATTACAAAGATTAAAAAACAAATCATAAGGGACTTAGCAGGGAAAAAAGGCAAGGTGCATGTAAACCAAGCAAGGAAGCAGGAGAAAGCATGAACTTGACGCTTAATTTCTTCACTTTTTACGGTGCTGTCTAAAATGGAAACATGTAGTTAAATATAAATAAACAAAGACAGAAATGAACGCTTTAACCTTTATTTCTTTAGTTTTAGGGAGATTTTAAAAGACCCAATCAATCTTACTTGTGGTAGAGAAACATTTATCTAAATCTTTCCTTCAGATGATTTTGCCAAGCCTTTTTATTTCAGAGGATTGTACTTTTGTTAAATGTAGTTAAAATTAAAGCTTAAAAATTGGAGGTAGTCTACTGTTGGACTTCCCAGTTGGTGCTAGTGGTAAAGAACTCACCTGCCAATGCAGGAGACATAAGAAACGCGGGTTCAGTCCCTGGATTGGAATGATCCCCTGGAGAAAGGCACAGCAACCCACTCCAGAATTTTTACCTGGAGAATTCCATCGACAGAGGAACCTGACAGGCTATGGCCCGTTGGGTCCAAAGAGTCAGCCATGACTGCAGCAACCTGGTGTGCACAGTCAACTGCTCTCCATTATTCTTCTAAAATTACCTTTAAAAAACCTCTCCACATATGGGTTGAAAGATGTTTGAAATGATACCATCGTATTTGGTTATTTCTGGGTTGTGAAATTTGAAAATGTTCTTTTTAACTTTACTTACCCTATACTTCTCTACACTGCTTGAATCTGCATCAAAATATGAAAACAGCAGTTGTGTGTTAACAGATACAGTTAACTTGAAATGCTTTCTTGAGGAAAAATAAACAATTTGTACATATTTAATGTGTCCATCAGTGTCTGCTGACAGGTGTCATGACTGCAGGCAATAGGTAAACTGAGGGCCCTATACAGAAAACAGCGCTCTAAGAAGCACATCACATGAAAGGCAACACGGGAAATTCATGTGTCCACTCTCTATACCTATCAAAAGTGAGGATTACAAATATTTGCTGCATCAATCCTTCCTAGTCAGTCACTTACACAGTACTCTGAAGTACACTGGATCATTTTTCTTTCTTTAGCTACTTTTTTATTCAGGGAACTGAAGCGTCCATAGAAATAGTGACACTCTGACATTAATCCACACTTACAAAAAAAGATTCAGCACAGAGGTTAAAAACTCACAACAAGTATTTTGATGAGTGCTATTATCTTTTAGTTACATTGTAGATGCCCAAATAAGCATAATTTTCTTAATCTTTAAGCAATTTTCTCACTTGAGACCCTCAGAATTCTAAGATTGGGGTGACCCTCCACAATGACCTTCCTGTTCTTCACATCTGTTCTTTTCCTCAAACCTCATTCCTATTCATTATCTATGGTGTATGCCATTCAGAATGATCTTTCTAAAAGTCAAATCAGTTTTTCTAACTCTATTCTTAAAATTCTTTAATAAAGACCAAATGCCTGTCCTGTAACATCAAACCCTGTCATGTCATAGAAGGTTTGTTTTCTCCTTTTTTTATAAATGAATTTTAGAAGAGAAAAAATGTCTCTCCCATAGGCATCTTTATTCTTTTCCATCATGGTTTATCACAGGATATTGAAAGAGGTCCCTGTGTTCTACAGTAGGACCTTGTCATTTATTCACTCTATATGTAATAGTTAGCACTGGCTAATCCCAAATTCCCAATCTTTCCCTCATGCTGCAGGAATTGAGAAGCACTTTCCTTTGTGACACGTCTGCCACAAATGATGCCTCTATTTGACATATTCAGGATGGTAAGAGCTGCTTGTTGCATTTTTTGTACTTTTAGTCATTACATGATCTAATTTCCATGGCATGAGTTTTCATTGAGGACAGATTGTTCCTTTGCCCAAGGAATAAGCGTGGCCTCTCTCCACCTTTGATTAAATCCACCCCTGAGGAGATGGAGATGGATCTGTTTGATACATTCAGGGAAAACAAACTGGAGTATGCAACGGTGAGCATCATCCCTCTTCCCCCAGGCTCTAGGCAGTAAGCTGCTCGTGGGAAACATGATCTGCTCCTCTTCTGAGTCTCTGTGTCTTTGAACTGATCCTTTGATTGGGCAAAGGAATCTGATCATTAAAACTTCAGAATTAATGAACTTATTTGGCTACCAAAACTAAAGTCACATGCTCAACTTAGCCCCTATCAGGGGAAAAAAAAAAAAAGGAGAGAGAGAGAGAAATTATGCCCCTTTGCACCTTTTCCCCTCCTCAACCTTTTCAGAATCCCGATGGGAAGAAGGGTTCTTGTTGTTGTTTTCAGTGACTAAGTCATATCCAGCTCTTTTGGGACACCATGGACTGTAGCCCACCAGGCTCCTCTGTCCATGGGATTTCCCAGGCAAGAGTACTAAAGGGGATTGCCATTTCCTTCTCCAGGGCATCTTTCCAACACAGGGATCAAAGCCACATCTCCTGCGTTGGCAGGTGGATTCTTTACCACTGAGCCACCTGGTGGTGATGTTCAGTCACTGAGTCGTATGTGACGCTTTGTAACCCTATGTGGACTGCAGCACACTAGGCCTCCCTGTCTCTCACTGTCTCCTGGAGTTTGCCCAAGTTCACGTCCATTCAATTGGTGATGTCACCCAAACATCTCATCTTCTGTCGCCCTCTTCTCCTTCTGCCTTCAATTTTCCCACCATCAGGATATTTTCTAATGAACTGACTGTTCACATGGGATTTTCTGGGCAAGAAAACTGTAGCGGGTTGCCATTTCCTTCTCCAGGGACTCTTCCCAGCCTAGGGATCGAACCCCAGTCGAACAACCAGTGCATTGGCAGGCACTGGTAGGCAAATTCTTTACTGCTGAGTCACCTAGAAGGGTACTGTCTACTGAATGTTTCCCCAGTGCCCTCAATAAAGCTCATTTAGGCATTGAATAAAAGGTCCCTGAAGCATTACACTTTACCAAGTATCATTGATGAGTGCTGTGATATGGATTACATACTTTGGTCTTAAAACCATTTACCTCTCCATAGCCTCAGTCACTCAGCCTTTGGCTCCACAAACCCCTTCACCACCCTGGATCCTCAACATTCATGTGTATCCACTGAGCTTGGTAGGGAAGGGAAGAGTCCCTACTCCAATTTGTAAAATAATAATGAAATGGAAATTTCAGGATAATCAAGAGACACAACTGGTAAAGTGTTCTGCATATGCTGACTTTCCTATGGAATGCAGCATTCAAACAATTTTGAGTTATCACATTTACACACTCATTTGAACTTTCCATCCAAACATGGGAAACATCAATAATGCAAATGGTTCTGGGACCTGAAACTGAAGTATCTAGCTTGGTAATTAAGGATAGATGACAGAAAGGGGGTTTCCTGACTATAGCTAAGCTATTCTGGAGAATTTTTAACCAATAGTTCCTGCTTGGGAACAAAAGAATATGTTGAATCTTTTTATTTTCCCTGGAATATGATTCAGGGGCCTTGTTAAAAATGATTTACATTTACTTCACCATGATAAAATCCCACTAGAATTTGATCCATAGAAGAATAACATTACATTCTTGTTTTGAATTGTTTTGCAAAGAACCTACTCTCTCCCTAAAAAAATTAGAGAAACATACTTATCAAAAGGCTAAGCCAGTGGGATTATTAAAAGAGGAGTTTCCCAAAAAAGGAGTCTCATAAAAGGATTTACTTGTTATTTCTTATCCCTTAATATATATTTTGGAGAAAGCAATGGTACCCCACTCCAGTACTCTGGCCTGGAAAATCCCATGGACAGAGGAGCCTGGTAGGCTGCAGTCCATGGGGTTGTAAGAGTCAGACAAGACTAAGCGACTTGACTTTCACTTTTCGCTTTCATGCATTGGAGAAGGAAATGGCAACTCACTCCAGTGTTCTTGCCTGGAGAATCCCAGTGACAGGGACTGGGGAGCCTGGGGAGCTGCCGTCTATGGGGTCGCACAGAGTCGGACACGACTGAGCCACTTCACTTTCACTTTTCCCTTTCATGCATTGAAGGAAATGGCAGCCCACTCCAGTGTTTTAGCCTGGAGAATCCCAGCGATAGGGGAGCCTGGTGAGCTGCCGTCTATGGGGTCACACAGAGTCGGACACGACTGAGCGACTCAGCAGCAGCAGCAGCAGCAGCAGAGGAAAGGTAAGAGTTTTGTTGGTCTTGTGCATGCTTAGTTGCTCAGTCGTGTCTGACTCTGCAAGTCTGCAACCTAAGCCAGTGAGGCTCCTCTGTCTGTGGGATTCTCCAGGCAAGAGTACGGGGTGGGTTGCAATGCCCTCCTCTAGGGGATCTTCCCAACCTAGGGATTCTGACACTCATCTCCAATATCTCCTGCACTGACAGGCAGATTCTTTAAAACTAATGCCATCTGGGAAGCTTCATGTTAGCCTACCTTGCTTAATAATAATTGTCACATATTATTATTCTTTGTTTCTATAAAAAGGGATGCCACTGAATCACAATATAATCAGTGCCTGAAGGTTCAGTCCATGGCGAGCATTTTCCAAAAATCTAATACCATATTGCTCTCTTTTCTGATTCTTAGTTCCACAGTTTTTTAGGTTTTATTTTCAATACAGGATTAGTGACAAACATTGACTCTTATTAGTTCTTAGAAATGAATAATGCCATTAATAATATATTTACAAAGCAATAAACATAGATCAAGTAAGAATAATTCATTTTTTGTATTTTTCACATTTTGAAATAATATTGAGCATTAAGATAAATAATAATAAACAAATAAGGGAAGAATAAGAGGAAACTGCATGCATGTATTTTCAAAATATTAAAAATTTAATTGCATTAAATTTAAATTTAGATACACGACAGTTTTTAATTTTTTATGGTAGTAAAAATCTCAAGTAAAAGACATGTTTAATGGTTCTATTATGTTCAGTTCAGTTCAATCACTCAGTCGTGTCTAACTCTCTGTGACCCCATGAATCGCAGCACACGAGGCCTCCCTGTCCATCACCAACTCCTGGAGTTCACTCAAACTCACATGCATCGAGTCCGTGATGCCATCCAGCCATCTCATCCTCTGTCGTTCCCTTCTCCTCCTGCCCCCAATCCCTCCCAGCATCACAGTCTTTTCCAATGAGTCAACTCTTCACAAGAGGTAACCAAAGTACTGGAGTTTCAGCTTCAGCATCAGTCCTTCCAATGAACACCCAGGACTGATCTCCTTTGGGATGGACTGATTGGATCTCCTTGCAGTCTAAGGGACTCTCAAGAGTCTTCTCTAACACCACAGTTCAAAAGCATCAATTCTTCAGCACTCAAATTTCTTCACAGTCCATACATGACCACTGGAAAAATCATAGCCTTGACTAGACAGATCTTTGTTGGCAAAGTAATGTCTCTGCTTTTGAATATGCTATCTAGGTTGGTCATAACTTTCCTTCCAAGGAGTAAGTGTCTTTTAATTTCATGGCTGCAGTCACCATCTGCAGTGATTTTGGAGCCCCAAAAATAAAGTCTGACACTGTTTCCATTGTTTCCCCATCTATTTCCCATGAAGCGATGGGACTGGATGCCATGATCTTCGTTTTCTGAATGTTGAGCTTTAAGTCAACTTTTTCACTCTCCTCTTTCACTTTCATCAAGAGACTTTTTAGTTCCTCTTCACTTTCTGCCATAAGGGTGGTGTTATCTGCATATCTGAGGTTATTGATATTTCTCCCGGCAATCTTGATTCCAGCTTGTGGTTCTTCCAGTCCAGCGTTTCTCATGATGTACTCTGCATATAAGTTAAATAAGCAGGATGACAATATACAGCCTTGATGTACTCCTTTTCCTATTTGGAACTGGTCTGTTGTTCCACGTCCAGTTCTAACTGTTGCTTCCTGACCTGCATATAGGTTTCTCAAGAGGCAGGTCAGGTGATCTGGTATTCCCATCTCTTTCAGAATTTTCCACAGTTTATTGTGATCCACACAGTCAAAGGCTTTGGCATAGTCAGTAAAACAGAAATAGATGTTTTCTGGAACTCTCTTGCTTTTTCCATGATCCAGTAGATGTTGGCAATTTGATCTCTGGTTCCTCTGCCTTTTCTAAATCCAGCTTAAACATCTGGAAGTTCACAGTTCACATATTGCTGAAGTCTGATTTGGAGAATTCTGAGCATCACTTTACTAGCATGTGAGATGAGTGCAATTGTGCAGTAGTTTGAGCATTCTTTGGCATTGCCTTTCTTTGGGATTGGAATGAAAACTGTCCTTTTCCAGTCCTGTGGCCACCGCTGAGTTTTCCAGATTTGCTGGTATATTGGGTGCAGCACCTTCACAGCATCATCTTTCAGGATTTGAAACATCTCATCTAGAATTCCATCACCTCCACTAGCTTTGTTTGTAGTGATGCTTTCTAAGGCCCACTTGACTTCATATTCCAGGATGTCTGGCTCTAGGTGAGTGATCATACCATTGTGATTATCTGGGTCATGAAGATCTTTTTTGTACATTTCTTCTGTGTATTCTTGCCACCTCTTCTTAATATCTTCTGCTTCTGTTAGGTCCATACCATTTCTGTCCTTTATCAAGCCCATCATGAAATGTTCCCTTGGTAGCTCTAATTTTCTTGAAAAGATCTCTAGTCTTCCCATTCTGTTGCTTTCCTCTATTTCTTTGCACTGATCACTGAAGAAGGCTTTCTTATCTCTTCTTGCTATTCTTTGGAACTCTGCATTCAAACGGGTATATCTTTCCTTTTTTCCTTTGCTTTTCACTTCTCTGCTTTTCCCAGCTATTTATAAGGCCTCCTCAGACAACCAGTTTGCTTTTTAGCATTTCTTTTCCATGGGGATGATCTATTATAGTATATCACAAACTTGAAATTTAGCATTCTTGTTTGATTAATTCTTCTAAAACATCAGAAAGGAAATTTATAGGTGGAGAAGCCAGACAAATAACTTCTAATTTGTAATAAATGAAACAAACCTCTTCCAAGGAAATACAGTTCAAAAATCAAATCAATATCCAATTTTAGTTAAATTTTCCCATTAAAAGTGAAATTAGTAGTGAGTGTCAGCCAGCATACCAATATTTCAACTTAATCTGAAAGTGCTACTTTCTGAAAGCATAATGTCTGCCAGTAGAATGGACTGAGAATTTTTTGGAAGGTTAGTGAAGTCAGAGTTTGAAGAGATCTTTTATTTCTTCTAGAAGAAATTATATTTCTCTAGTGAGAATACAATTTATCAATAAGCGTCTAACAAAAGTAACCAGATGCATCTTTCTCAGCCTTAATCGAATTTCTAAGAAATTAAATACATAAAACCTAAATTTAAGGCACCCCACACCAGTATGTTTGCCCAGAGAATCCCATGGACAAAGGAGCCTGGCATGCTACAGTCGATAGTGTTGCAAAGAATCAGACATGACTGAGCACCTAGGCACATATGTATGCAAGTGTGCTTCTGCAGAAATGCGCTTCTATACCCACTCCAGTGTTCTTGCCTGGAGAATCCCAGGGACAGAGGAGCCTGGTAGGAGGCCGTCTATGGGGTTGCACAGAGTCGGACATGACTGAAGTGACTTAGCAGCCGCTTCTATACTAGACAGAAATAATAGGTTTGAAATGTGACCAAATCCATTACCTAAGTCACCTCAATAGTAGTAGCAGCAAAATCAGAATTGCAGAGCTATCAGTCTCCCTGTGGCTGAATAAGTGTCAAATAGACCACAACCCAAGCTAAGCAAATCCATGATATTTAGGTCAGCGCTCTACTCAGTGACTGTGCGAAGCCCTTGATGATGAGTCTGCCAAGGCTTCACCTATTTGGTATGAACTATAATTTGCATAAAATAATGTATGGGATTGTGTTGAAAACAGTGCATCTACAGGCTGAATCTAAATTTCTGGAGTTAGACTGAAAACCTTGAGGTTTCTTTTCATTCTCTTTATTGATCCATCAACCTCCCGAGTTTCAGGTTTATTTTCTGCCAATATGTTGCCAAATACTGGGCAGGTTAGAAGATGAAATTTTTCAAACATTGAGCTTCATGGAGAAAATGGGTCTATAAAAATACCAATAAAGTATTACTATTCATAGTATCATAACAGAAGAGAAATAATACACACTGAAATCTAAATTTGATAGCAGAAAATGGCTTTCCATGGATTAGCCAATAAACCCTTGAATCTTTCTGAATATATTGCAGCAAATGCTCCATAAACGATACCAAAAATTAAGATAGCAAGTTACTCTTCCAAGTAATGATTTATTTTACTTTACTTGGCTTCATAGGCTGGGAATTTATGTTCAGCTTTTAATTCTCAAGGATTTGAAGGGAAAAGAAACTACTTGCCCTTTTTTTTCCTCTTTCTGCCTCCATTTTCTAGTTTGAATAAGAACATCTTCTGCGAGGCTTCTCTGGTGGCTCAGTGGTAAAGCATATGCCTGCCAATGCAGGAGATACAGGGAACGCAGGTTCAATCCTTGATCCGAAAGATCCCACATGATTTGGAGCAACTAAGCCTGTGAACCACAACTACTGAGCCTGTACTCTAGAGCTCATAATTTGCAAGTAGAGAAGACAGCACAATGAGAAGCCAGTGCACCACAACTAGAAATTAGGCCCCACTTGCCACAATTAGAAAAGGCCTGTGCAGTAAGGAAGGCCCAGCACAGCCAAAAAGAAATAAATAAAATGATTTCTTTCAAAAAGAACCTCTTCTGCTTAAGCATTAAATACAGATATTTATATTTTTATGATATGCTATCTAAATCTTTTAATTCGCTAATGCTGCTGCTGCTAAGTCCCATCAGTCGTGTCCGACTCTGTGTGACCCCATAGACGGCAGCCCACCAGGCTTCCCCATCCCTGGGAGTCTCCAGGCAAGAACACTGGAGCGGGTTGCCATTTCCTTCTCCAATGCATGAAAGTGAAAAATGAAAGTGAAGTTGCTCGTTCCTGTACAACTCTTTGCAACCCCATGGACTGCAGCCCGCCAGGCTCCTCCGTCCATGGGATTTGCCAAGCAAGAGTACTGGAGTGGGTTGCCATTGCCTTCTCTGTAATTCGCTAATATATTCACACAAAAGGCAATTTTTTATCGGGCACCTGGTCTGTGCCAGGAATGTTCTGATACCTATAAGGTGTGTTTTAGAAGTTGCCACACAATCAGGTCCAGTACATAATTTGTAGGTGTAGTGAAAATTGAAGAATATAAAGTCCTTTGTACAAAATTTGTTAAGAATTCACTAACCAGGGGTAAGACACACTGCATGCTCATGAAACCAGCCCCACATGGGACATTAGCACTGAAACTTCATTACTCTTCTCAGGGTGGAAAAAATGATTAATGTGCATTTAGAATGCTTAAGGAACTATGAAATAATAGGAAAAGGCAACCAAGCCCTTCACTGGCAGCTTGTGTGTTTGCATTTTTTGCACATTTCTTTATTGAATTCATACGCATGAATTTCTAGGAAGAGTTAGTGATGTATTTTGATAATGTTATTACCCAAATACTTCATTTTTCTGCTTACAGAACTGAATACTTCAGAGATTAAGAAGTGTGAGTGGTAGCCTCTGTAATATGATTGTAGAGCTCATTCCATGTTAAGAATAACACCTTACTCTGAAATGGGTAAATAGTTAATAAAACTGAGACTGTCTCCAAGAGCTGGAGTGTTAAATACAGAAGTACGGCCAGCTATAAGCACAGAAGGGGAAGGCTTTTGCTGCTACAAAACAATGCAGAAGCAGAATAAGATTAAAATAAACTACCTTCAATCAGGTCAACAAATATTGAATTGAACATCTCCAATGTATCAGGTGCTTTCCAGGTGGCTCAGTGGTAAAGAATCCACCTGCCAATGCAGGAAACTCAGGAGATGTGGGTTCGATCCCTGGATCAGGAAGATCCCCTGGAAAAGGAAATGGCAACCCACTCCAGTATTCTTGCCTGGGAAATTCCACAGACAGAAAAGCCTGGCAGGCTACAGTCCATAGGGACACAAAGAGTGGGACACAACTGAGTGACTGAGCATGCACCCACAATACATTGGGTACTCTTCCAGGGGTCGGAGTACAGCTGTGACCAGAACAGACGAAGGCCTCCATCCCCATGCAGCTCACAGTCTAACAAGATGGCACATGAGAAAGTTGACACACACATGTGAATGTGTGTATCTTTCTTTGCAACTTATATCAAAAGAATTTTCTCTTGATAGGCAAGTACCTTTAATTTTTATTTGGTTTTTTGCTTATTCATTCAACAAAAGCTTACCAAATAGCCTTTAAGATCTAGGCACTATGCTAGGATTTCCAGGCTTCCCTGATAGCGCAGCTGATAAAGAGCCCACCTGCAATGCAGGAGACTCCAATTCGATTCCTGGGTCAGGAGGATCTGCTGGAGAAAGGATAGGCTACCCACTCCAGTATTCTTGGGCTTCCCTGGTGGTTCCGCTGGTAAAGAATCTGCCTGCAGTGCACGAGACCTGGGTTTGATCCCTGGGTTGGGAGCATCCCCTGGAGAAAGAAACAGCTACCCACTTGGGTATCCTGGTCTGGAGAATTCTATAGACTGTATAGTTCATGGAGGTCACAAAGAGTTGAACACTACTGAGCGACTTTCACTTTCATGCTAGGATTTAGAGTTGACTCTATAACTATACAGTTGTAGTTTTAAATTATGTCATTATTATAAGAAAAGTAACTTAGACTGCACCTGAGCTTATTCTCCATTATCTGTGCCTTCAAAAGGCTTCATTGTCCCACCCAGTGATTTCAAATATATGGCACCCATACTACTATTCTCTCTTTTGACTGAGACAAAAATCACTAGTGAATTTGGGCTCTGTTTTTCACTGAACTTATACATAACCTCAAAATTGTGCTAAGGTTTACCCTTCAAACTTTCCACTGTCAAATCCATAATTTTCTAATGAGGTCAAAACATTTGCCACTTTTGCCTGACCGTGGACTTCAAAACTCACAGTTGATTTCTAAATGGTAGGTATAATATTTAGGAAGAATTGTATATCTACTAATGAGCTGTATTGCTCAAGGTAAGCTAATTATTGTTTTTTAAAAAGTTTCAAAATCTTTTTGACTCAATATTATAAAAATTAATTTTTATTCACTTCATAGTCCTAAGAAAAATGGCCAAGGGGCTCTAGGGCTTCACCCTCCTATTCCCATTCAGGAATCAGTTGTTTTTTTCAATCTAGCCTCTCAAATATTTCCTGTAGCCTTGAAATCATATACTGAATCCTCCTTCAAGGGCCGTTTTAATGGGGAAAGAAAGGATGTGAAGAAAGATAGAATTTTATGTATACTGCCTGTTTGTGCCATATTGTATTTTTTGTCCACATTCCATTGGTCAGAATTCAGTCATGTGACCATGCTTCCCAGGTGCCAGAGAGAGTAGCAAGAATAGACTACCTATGTGCCTAAGAGAGAAGTGAAATGAGGTGTGGGGAGTATGGGCCCACCAGGCTCCTCTGTCCATGGGGATTCTCCAGATAAGAATACTGGAGTGGGTTGCTATGCCCTCCTCCAGGGGATCTTCCCAACCTAGGGATTGAAACCAGGTCTCCTTCTTTGCAGGTGGATTTTTTTTTTTTTTTTTTTTTACCACCTGAGCCATTGGTGAATCCCTAGAATACTGGAATGGGTAGCTTATCCCTTCTCCAAGGGGAACTTCCCAACTCAGGAATCAAACCAGCTATCCTGAATTGTAGGCAATTCTTTACCAGCTGAGCTACCTGGGAAGCCCACATTATATAGTTTATTAAATGGCAATACTTTGGCCACCTGATGTGAAGAAATGACTCACTGGAAAAGACCCTGATGCTGGGAAAGATCGAAGGCAGGAGGAAAAGGGGACATTAGAGGATGAGATGGTTGGATGGCATCACTGACTTGAAGGACATGAGTTTGAGCAAGCTTCGGGAGTTGGTGATGGACAAGGAAGCCTGGCCTGCTTCAGTCATGGGGTTGCAAAGAGTCGGACACAGCTGAGTGACTGAATTGAACTGAGAGTTATGTCTAAAGAAAAAAGTAAAAACCTTAATTCAAAATTACTTTACTGGTTAAAAATGCTAACCATCTTCTGAGTCTTCAGCAAATTGTAGTAGTAACATCAAAGACTATCATGGTGACCAGAAATCATCATTACAAATATAATAATTATTGAAATATTGAAAGCATTACCAAAAACTGTGACTCAGACATGAAGTGAGCAAATGCTATTAGAAGAATGACACCTATCGACTTGCTCAATGCAGGGTTGCCACAAACCATTAATATATAAAAAATGTAATATTTGTGACTTGCAGTAAGCAAAGTGCAATAAAATGAGGTATACCTGTGTACAACATTTCTGTAGCGCATCAGGCTCATGCAGGATGACATGGTGATGCATACTGAAAATGTGAACTTAATTTACTACCAATAAATAATTCTCAGCTTATTCTCAGATATTTATCAGATATTTAACAATACTTTGAATTAGATGCTAGTGACCTGTACCTCCAAATATTGCTACATCTGTGTAAGACTGTCCATTGTCATGAAAATACTATTATTGTTTGAACCAATAGTTACTACCAGAGAAGTTTTGTTTGTAGTTATATTATAGTTATGAAATCTGTGTACTTGTCTTTTTTAAATTTTTCTATATGAAAAAAATGTATAAATGTAGGTCTAAGTTCTAAGGAAGTTACATCCTTTTTAGGTCAACTTAGGTAGTAAAGTAATGCTCAAAATTCTCCAAGCCAGGATTCAGCAATACATGAACCGTGAACTCCCTGATGTTCAAGATGGTTTTAGAAAAGGCAGAGGAACAAGACATCAAATTGCCAACATCTGCTGGATCATGGAAAAAGCAAGAGAGCTCCAGAAAAACTTCTATTTCTGCTTTACTGACTATGCCAAAGCCTTTGCCTGTGTGGATCACAATAAACTGTGGAAAATTCTGAAAGAGATGGGAATACCAGATCACCTAACCTGGCTCTTGAGAAATCTGTATGCAGGTCAGGAAGCAACAGTTAGAACTGGACATGGAACAACAGACTGGTTCCAAATAAGAAAAGGAGTATGTCAAGGCTGTATATTGTCACCCTTCTTATTTAACGTATATGCAGAGTACATCATGAGAAACGCTGGGCTGGAAGAAACACAAGCTGGAATCAAGATTGCTGGGAGAAATATCAATAACCTCAGATATGCAGATGACACCACCCTTATGGCAGAAAGTGAAGAGGAGCTAAAAAGCCTCCTGATGAAAGTGAAAGAGGAGAGGGGAAACAAAAAAAAAAAGAGGAGAGGGAAAAAGTTGGCTTAAAGCTCAACATTCAGAAAACAAAGATCATGGCATCTGGTCCCATCACTTCATGGGAAATAGATGGGGAAACAGTGGAAACAGTGTCAGACTTTATTTTTCTGGGCTCTAAAATCACTGCAGATGGTGACTGCAACCATGAAATTAAAAGACGCTTACTCCTTGGAAGAAAAGTTATGACCAACCTAGATAGTATATTCAAAAGCAGAGACATTACTTTGCCAACTAAGGTCCGCCTAGTCAAGGCTATGGTTTTTCCTGTGGTCATGTATCGATGTGAGAGTTGGACTGTGAAGAAGGCTGAGCGCCAAAGAATTGATGCTTTTGAACTGTGGTATTGGAGAAGACTCTTGAGAGTCCCTTGGATTGCAAGGAGAGCCAACCAGTCAATTCTGAAGGAGATCAGCACTGGGATTTCTTTGGAAGGAATGATGCTAAAGCTGAAGCTCCAGGGAAGAGTTGACTCATTGGAAAAGACTCTGATGCTGGGAGGGATTGGGGGCAAGAGGAGAAGGGGATGACCCACAATGAGATGGCTGGATGGCATCACTGACTCGATGGACATGAGTCTGAGTGAACTCCGGGAGTTGGTGATGGACAGGGAGGCCTGGAGTGCTGCGATTCATGGGGTCACAAAGAGTCGGACACAACTGAGCAACTGAACTGAACTGAACTGAGGTCTCTAAATTCAATTAGGGCTGGAAGTCTGGTTTGACATTCTATTTCTGGGACTAGTTAGCCTTGTCAACCAGTAATAGACTTCTTGGAAGCACTAAAATAATATTTTCCAATCTTCTCAAAAAACATAGAGAACCATTAAGATGGTAACCAATGAGAGTGAATTTCATGGTAAAGTGATTCCCATAGACATTTATCTCACAAGATTTTGGTGAAAATAAAGGGCCTGCATATAAAAAAAGACAACAACAGTAAAAACCCTGCCACCAGTATTTCATAATGAAATAAGATATTTCAAGCTGGAAGGAATCCTAGAGATGATAAAGTGCATTAATGTGCTTCTGGGATATACAAACCACATTTGTCCCTTCTCACTCTTTGGTGTGGTTCAGGAAGGAGGCCTGACAACACCAAATTCTACTTACTGTTTTCCAACCCTTAGAAATCTTTGCTGGTCAATGTTCTGCAGCTCTACTCCTTAGGTCTGGTTATTAGGAAAAAACAACTTGGTTGAAATTGCTGGGCAAGCAATGTAAGAAATGATCTGTTTGGTGTGGTATATAGGAGGAAAGAAACAGCAGCTGGCAATGTGTGTGTGACAGGCTGTTTTCTAAATAAAACACAAGATACATCTATGGCCACTACCAAGGGGAGAAAAGTGGCTGATGAAAATCATCTGTTCCAACATAAAAGGCCTGGGGAATAATGTTTTTAAGATTAAAAACATCACTGATTTTTCCCATTTGCACTGGGAAAACCTTTTGAAGAATACAATATTGAGAGCAGCTATGTGATTTCAGTTAAGTTGTTTACAAGACTAGAAAGGAGGCAAAACACACCAATTTCAAAAACAAATTCTAATTTAGTCTCAACATTCCATCATGATCATGCTTTATTGCATTTTCTAAAATTTAATTCAAAAAGGAAACTCTTTATTCATGGAGAAAGAATAAAATTTACATATAGTGACAGCTGGTTTCCCTGGTGGCTCAGACTGTAAAGAATCTGCCTGCCATGCAGGAGACCTGGGTTCAGTCCCTGAGTCAGGAAGATCCCCTGAAGAAGGGAAATGGCTATCCACACAATTATTCTTGATGGAGAATTCCATGGATAGAGGAGCCTGGTGGGCTACAGTCCATAGAGCTGCAAAGAGTTAGACATGACTGAGAGACAACTATTGTATTTTCTGATAAAAAAATAAACACAACTAATAAAATTTCTATTTTGTTTCAAAGGATGATTTTCCTGTATTAATATTCATGCAAAATAGTGAGCCCACAATTGATCCAATCCAATGCCCCAACCATAAAGGCAAGAAAACAGGTATCTTAGGAGTTAAAGCAGCAGGATCCTATGGGGTCTTCCTGGCCCAGATCCCTCCCCCATTTCCTCTGCAGTAGCTGCAGTCCATGGGGTCACTAAGAGTCGGACACAACTGAGCGACTTCACTTCCACTTTTCACTTTCATGCTTTGGAGAAGGAAATGGCAACCCACTCCAGTGTTCCTGCCTGGAGAATCCCAGGGATGGGGGAGCCTGGTGGGCTGCCATCTATGGGGTCGCACAGAGTCGGACATGACTGAAGCAACTTAGCAGCAGCAGCTCCTCTCTGAACAACTTGATAATAGTATTTGATGCACATTTTCTGAGTTACTTTACGGATGACAGTTAAGAAGTGAAGTCAAGTTGCTCAGTCGTGTCCAACTGTTTGCAACCCCATGGACTGTAGCCTACCACATTCCTCCATCCATGGGATTTTCCAGGCAAGAGTACTGGAGTGGGTTGCCATTTTCTTCTCCAGAGGATCTTCCCAACCCAGGGATCAAACCCAGGTCTTCTGCATTGTAGACAGACGCTTTTACCATCTGAGCCACAGATGCCAGAACCCTCAGCAAATGGAAGAGATTAACTACTTGATGACCATGAATGCTTAGCCCCCAGGCCTACCGGTTAAGGATTGATAATGTTAAACCCTGTGACACCACCCTGCTATCTCACAATTAACCAATCCGAGAACTGTACACAAGCTGATCACATACCCTGGGATGTCCTACCTCACCTGGCCTTTAAAAATTCTATCATGTATACTATCATGTAAGAATTGAATCGCCAGTCTATGTCTGACGCAGGATACAGCATGCTTGGGGCTGGTGCATGGGGATCACCCACAGAGATGTTATGGGGAGGGAGGTGGGAGGGGGTTTCATGTTTGGGAACACATGTAAGAATTAAAGATTTTAAAATTTAATTAAAAAAATAAAAATTAAAAAAAAAATAAATAAAGGGCTACTGTATCACGAAAAAAAATAAATAAATAAATAAAAATGCTTTGTTGAAACTCACTGGGAACTTTGGTCTTTTTGAGCACTAGTGGTCCCGGACTCCTTGCTTGGCCCTGTGAAAAACACTACACTTTCCTTCACCACAACCCCGTGTCAATAGATTGGTTTTACTTTGTGCAAGTGGACCCAAGTTTTTTAGTTGTTGTTGTTCAGTCGCTAAGTTATGTCTGACTCTTTGAGACCCCATGGACTACAGTACACCAGGCTTCCCTGTCTTTCACCATTTCCAGGAGTCTGCTGAAACTTATGTCCATCGAGTCAGTGATGCCATCTAACCATCTCATCCTCTGTCACTCCCTTCTCCTCTTGCCCCTAATCTTTCTCAGCATAGGGGTCTTTTCCAATGAATCAGTTCTTCACATAAGGTGTCCAAAGTATTGGAGCTTCAGAATCAGTGCTCCCAATGAATATTCAGGATTGATTCCCTTTGGAATGGACCGATTTGATCTCCATGCTGTCCAAGGGACTCTCAAGAGTTTTCTCTGGCAGTACAACTTAAAGGCATTAATTATTCTGGCACTTGGTTGGGAAAGGAGTAGTTCAAGGCTGTACACTATCACCCTGTTTATTTTTGGTTCAGTAACAAAAGTTACACATTTTCTCAAAATCACAAAATGAACATATTCAATTGACATTACTAAGTGATTCTTCAGAATGTGAATCCACAGTTCTTACTACTGAAATTAATAAGCTCAAATGAGATTTTTTTTAATGTTGCTTTGTGTCTATACATAGCAGATGAGGCTACTAAATAATTTTTACATATTCTAATTTGTACATTATTTACTTTAAACAACATTTTAGCTATGAATTGTAAGTCCAAATATACAACATAAAATGTCTACCAATTCATTAAATCTCCAATAGTGTTTTAAATATAATTGCCTATACATATCTGAAAATATGGAACAGATATTTTAAGCACAAGAAAAAGTGTGATGATCCTGGTATTTAACAGTAAACAGTGAGATATGTTTACTGATGCTGGTGCTGGGAAAGATTGAAGGCAGGAGAAAGGGACGACAGAGGACAAGATGGTTGGACGACATCACTGACTCAATGGAGATAAGTTTGAGCAAGCCCTGGGAATGGTGAAGGACAGGGAAGCCTGGCATGCTGCAGTCTAAGGGGTGGCAAAGAGTCGGACATGACTGAGCGACTGAACAACCACAAAATGAGACAGGTTGCCAACTTAACAGCATTCAGAGATATGATTCTAAGAGACTTACACAATGAGACTCAATATAAATAGTTATATGTTATAATCAGGGTTAAAGAGGAAAAATTAATATACCAGTCCCTAAAATTAGGGAAACAAATATTAGCCTTATAAAATAAATTACCTCTGTAGCACAGAAGTGAATTATTAGTCCAGTACACAATTTTCAGGGATAAAATTGTGCAGGATGCATGAACAGAATAGACTTTCCTCTAGTATAGTAACAAGTAATGAGAAATGGAGAGAACTGACAATTTATCTTGAGTAAACCTATATGCACTCAAGTCTTATTCCCTTTGTTTTTAAAACCACGCTCCTTATCCTTGAGGCATTCACAGTCTAGCTGGGGAGACAGATATATTTAAAATAAAAACTGATACTTTTCTCCCCTTTTCATTATTTCTGATTCTCTTTATTTGTATAATAATATGATGTTGTAGCATACACCCTCAAAAAAGACTGTTCACCATAGGAAATATAAGTATTTTTTTTTAAGTTTCAAAATCTACTCTCTAAGGAGACTTATGGAAAAGAAAAAAATGATGTTAGAACTAAACTTCCTGCCCTCAAGATAGAATAAAAGTTCCCCAGTGTAGAAAGAGGAGAAATTAAGCAAACAGGAACGGAGGAAGGGGTTATAAGAGGTGATATTTTGGTAGAGTTTAAGATAGTATAGCCAGACCTTAAGAGGTCCTGCTGCAGTGAGAAAAATTAGTAGGCAGAGGCCACCCTGCCCTCAACTGAGTTCCAATTTAAACCATCATTCTGTAACCTACCTGGTAACCCCAAAGGGCAGCTGCTTCTCATGGTTGTAAACTCCTCTGTTCTAGGGTGTTACTACTCACGTAGATACTGATGAGAACGGCACTATCTGGGGTTGTGTCACTGTGTGCAACAACTCTAGAAGCCTTATGGAGCCAAAGAAGCCCTTGAAAACTGCCCAGTCCTTATCCACGGTACAAGAAGTCATAATATGTATTCTTACTGGTATCTGGTAAACTTCTTTGATGGTTGTCAGCAGCATTTCACCCACTGCCCATCAAGCAGGGTGTCTGTACCCTAAAACTTTACTTGGCCCACCATCCAACCTACCTTCCACTCATTATTCAAGGACACATACAGTTAGAAAATTCTACTATAGAAGGAAAAACAAAGGGGATGGAAAAGCCTGTGTTGATGATAAAGGATCAGGACAGTTTTTAAGAAGAATCGTAATGTGAGTTTCCTATCAAGAAGTGTTGTGGCTTGTCAATAGTTTACCACCCTGATAACAACCATGAGCATTTTAACATATCCTTTTATCCACCAAGCACTTGTCTAAATGCTTTAGAAAAGATGAGTATGGGTTAGAGATTCGCCATTTAAAATAAGGATACCAGTACTGATTAAAAGTCAATTTGTATCCTTGATTTGTATCCTGCTATCCACTTCTTAATTGATCAGATCTTGGGTAAATTTCTTATCTACTCTGGGTCTCCATTTCCTCATCTGTAAAATGCAGTGGCATGGGAGATATTAAAAATATACAAATCAAGTTTCTAGTTTGATTATGTAGGGTAATGAAAACACAGATTAAAAAAAAAACACTAGTATGGGACAATGAATTTGACATTACAGAATAAAAGGTTAGTGAACTTGAAGACATAACAATAGAAAACTATGAAAAAGAAAATCAGAGAGAAAAAGAGGCTGAAAACAAATTCACGGAAACAATTCTGACTCTCCTCTCTATTTATATAATAATCTGATGTAGCATACAAACTTCAAGAACTATTGATTACCATAAAAAACATAAGTTTTTTTTTAAGTTTCAAAAGTTTCAAATTCCCCCTTCTAAGGGGAATTAGGGCAAAGAAAAAAAAATCAATGAGTTAAAACTAAATTTCCTACCATCAAAGTAGAATAAAAGTTCCCCAGGGTAGAAGAAAAAAGTCAGTGAGCTGTAAGACAACTGATGGAGTATATACATGTAATTGTAACGAGAGCCTTTGAAAAGGAAGGATGGGATAAGAAAAATATTCAATGAACTAATGACTCAATATCCAAGTTTAATGAAAATGAAACGCCTATAAATCCAAGGAGCTCTTTTAATCCCAAACACACAAAATAAAGAAAATTACTAGTGAGGCACATCAAAATCAAATTGCTTAAAACAGTGAGAAAGAAAAATCTTAAAAGCAGCCAGAGAAAAAAGATGAAATAGGTACAGAAAAACAAAGATAGAAATGACTGTAGGTTAGCTCCATAGCAAGTCAGAAGATGGTGGAATGACTTGTTTAAAATATTGCCAAACTAAAATGAAAATATCATTACAGCTGAAAAAAGTTAGATAAAATGAATACATTTTCTCTCAGACCAGAAACAGGCAAGCGTCACTATTCTCAGCATTTCAAACGAAATTCACATTAGAGGTTCTAAGCTTGTTTAGGAAACAAGAAAAATAAATAAATGGTATACAGTTTATAAATGGAAGAAGTAAACTATATTTGCAGACTATATAATGACTGTGTAGAAAATGCTATGGAATGTAAAATAAAGCTACTAGTAAGGCTGAAGGATACAAAAAATATACAAATATAAATTATATTTCTATATACTAGCAAAGGATAATCGATATTGAACTTTTAATGCCATTTACAGTAACACTAAAAATAAAGAATCCTTAGGGATAAATCTGTCAGATGACATAAAAGACCTGTGCAGGGACAATGAGAAAAGACTGAGACCTAAGCAAATGGGGGAATTTACTATGTGTGTGGAATGAAATATGTCAGTTCCCCCAGATTGATTTATAGTTTCAATGTAATTCCAACAAAATTATAGCATAACTTTATAGAGATTCAGACATTGGTTCTAATGTTCTCATGCAAATGAGACCTAAGGTAGCTAAAACAATTTTTCTTGGCTTAGATTTGGGGTTTCAATAACTGTTATAGAGCCACAGTAACCAAGACTGGGCAGTACTGGGGGCAAAGTAGTAAACTTTGCTCAATACTTCAATCCATGTATAAAAATTAATTAAAAGACATTATAGAACTAAATTTAAATCCTAAAATCATAAAACTTCTAGAGATAATATTTGTAACCTTGAACTAGGCAGAGTTCTAAGATATGGCATGCGTAGCACAATCCATAACACTTCTTTAAATTGATAAATTGCACTTCATCAAAATTAAGAATGTTTGCTCTGCAGAATACATTATAAACAAAATGGAAACAAAATTACAGAATGAGATAATATTTTCCCAGATAAAATATTTTCTAATCACAGGTCACATTAAAGATTTGTATCTGGAATATCTAGAAGTGAAGTGAAGTCACTCAGTCATGTCTGACTCCTTGCTGACCCCATGGACTGTAGCCTACAAGGCTCCTCTGTCCATGGAATTTTCCAGGCAAGAGTACTGGCGTGGGTTGCCATTTCCTTCTCCAGGGCATCTTCCCCACCCAGGGATCAAACCCGGGTCTCTCGCATTGCAGGCAGATGCTTTACCATCTGAGCCACCAGGGAAGCCTAAAGACCTCTCAAAACGTAGCAATAAAAAAAAAACCTGAATTAATTAATTAAAATGATTGATTGAACAGACGTTTCATCAAAGGAAGAATTACAAATGGCAAGCAAGTACATAAAAGGATGTTCAACGTCAACTCTCATTACAAAAATAATTTTTTTAAATGAGATATTACTATTTTGAGGGGCTCCAAAATCACTGCAGATAATGAGTGATTTTGAAATTAAAAGACACCTTTTCCTTGGAAAAAAAGCTATGACCAACCTAGACAGAATATTAAAAAGCAGAGACATTCTCAAGTGCTCACGGAACCTTTTCCAGGATAGATCACATCCTGGGCCATAAATCCAACCTTGATAAATTCAAAAAAATCGAAATCATTCCAAGCATCTTTTCTGACCATAATGCACTAAGATTAGATCTCAATTACAGGAGAAAAACTACTAAAAATCCCAACATATGGAGGCTGAACAACACACTTCTGAATAACCAACAAATCACAGAAGAAATCAAAAAAGAAATCAAATTATGCATAGAAATGAATGAAAATGAAAACACAATGACCCAAAACCTGTGGGACACTATAAAAGCAGTGCTTAGAGGAAAGTTCATAGCAATACAGGCATGCTCAAGAAACAAGAAAAAAGTCAAATAAATAACCTAACTCTACACCTAAAGCAACTAGAAAAGGAAGAAATGGAGAACCCCAGAGTTAGTAGAAGGAAAGAAATCTTAAAAATTAGGGCAGAAATAAATGCAAAAGAAACAAAAGAGACCATAGCAAAAATCAACAAAGCAAAAAGCTGGTTCTTTGAAAGGATAAATAAAATTGACAAACCATTAGCTAGACTCATCAAGAAACAAAGGAAGAAAAATCAAATCAATAAAATTAGAACTGAAAATGGAGAGATCACAACAGACAACACAGAAATACAAAGGATCATAAGAGACTACTATCAGCCATTATATGCCAATAAAATGGACAACGTGGAAGAAATGGACAAATTCTTAGAAAAGTACAACTTTCCACAACTG
This sequence comes from Capricornis sumatraensis, assembly GCF_032405125.1. Taxonomy (NCBI): domain Eukaryota; kingdom Metazoa; phylum Chordata; class Mammalia; order Artiodactyla; family Bovidae; genus Capricornis; species Capricornis sumatraensis. Next base: position 102,474,951 of record NC_091075.1, on the reverse strand, counting down.
AACCAGGAAGAAATAGAAAATCTTAACAGAAACATCACAAGCATGGAAATTGAAACTGTAATCATAAATCTTCCAGCAAACAAAAGCCCAGGTCCAGACAGCTTCACAGCTGAATTCTACCAAAAATTTCAAGAAGAGCTAGCACCTATCCTACTGAAACTCTTCCAGAAAATTGAAGAGGAAGGTAAACTTAAACTCATTCTATGAGGCCACCATCACCCTAATACCAAAACCTGACAAAGACTCCACAAAAAAAAGAAAACTACAGGCCAATATCACTGATGAACGTAGATGCAAAAATCCTCAACAAAATTCTAGCAATCAGAATCCAACAACACATTAAAAAGATCATACACCATGACCAAGTGGGCTTTATCCCAGGCATGCAAGGATTCTTCAATATCCACAAATCAATCAATGTAATTCACCACATTAACAAATTGAAAAATAAAAGCCATATGATTATCTCAATAGATGCAGAGAAGGCCTTTGACAAAATTCAACATCCATTTATGATAAAAACTCTTCAGAAAGCAGGAATAGAAGGAACATACCTCAACATAATAAAAGCTTTATATGACAAACCCACAGCAAACATTATCCTCAACAGTGAAAAATTGAAAGCATTTCCCCTAAAGTCAGGAACAAGACAAGGGTGCCCACTTTCACCGCTACTATTCAACATAGTTCTGGAAGTTTTGGCCACAGCAATCAGAGCAGAAAAAGAAATAAACGGGATCCAAATTGGAAAAGAAGAAGTAAAACTTTCACTGTATGCAGATGACATGATCCTCTACATAGAGAATCCTAAAGATTCCACCAGAAAATTACTAGAGCTAATCAATGAATATAGTAAAGTTGCAGGATATAAAATCAACACTCAGAAATCCCTTGCATTCCTATATACTAATAATGAGAAAGTAGAAAAAGAAATTAAGGAAATAATTCCATTCACCATTGCAACAAAAAGAATAAAATACTTAGGAATATACCTACCTAAAGAAACTAAAGACCTATATATCGAAAACTATAAAACACTGATGAAAGAAATCAAAGAGGACACTAATAGATGGAGAAATATACCATGTTCATGGGTCGGAAGAATCAATATAGTGAAAATGAGTATACTCCCCAAAGCAATCTACAGATTCAATGCAATCCCTATCAAGCTACCAGTGGTATTTTTCACAGAACTAGAACAAATAATTTCAAGATTTGTATGGAAATACAAAAAACCTCAAATAGCCAAAGCAATCTTGAGAAAGAAGAATGGAACTGGAGGAATCAACTTGCCTGACTTCAGGCTCTACTACAAAGCCACAGTCATCAAAACAGTATGGTACTGGCACAAAGACAGACATATAGATCAATGGAACAAAACAGAAAGCCCAGAGATAAATCCATGCACCTATGGACACCTTATCTTCAACAAAGGAGGCAAGAATATACAATGGAGTAAAGACAATCTATTTAACAAGTGGTGCTGGGAAAACTGGTCAACCACTTGTAAAAGAATGAAACTAGATCACTTTCTAACACCACACACAAAAATAAACTCAAAATGGATTAAAGATCTAAATGTAAGACCAGAAACTATAAAACTCCTAGAGGTATAGGCAAAACACTCTCCGACATAAATCACAGCAGGATCCTCTATGATCCACCTCCCAGAATACTGCAGATAAAAGCAAAAATAAGCAAATGGGACCTAATTAAAATTAAAAGCTTCTGCACAACAAAGGAAAATATAAGCAAGGTGAAAAGACAGCCTTCTGAATGGGAGAAAATAATAGCAAATGAAGCAACTGACAAACAACTAATCTCAAAAATATACAAGCAACTTATGCAGCTCAACTCCAGAAAAATAAATGACCCAATCAAAAAATGGGCCAAAGAACTAAATAGACATTTCTCCAAAGACATATGGGTGGCTAACAAACACATGAAAAGATGCTCAACATCACTCATTATCAGAGAATTGCAAATCAAGACCACAATGAGGTACCACTTCACACCAGTCAGAATGGCTGTGATCCAAAAGTCTACAAGCAATAAATGCTGGAGAGGATGTGGAGAAAAGAGAACCCTCTTACACTGTTGGTGGGAATGCAAACTAGTACAGCCACTATGGAAAACGTGTGGAGATTCCTTAAAAAATTGCAAATAGAGCTGCCTTATGACCCAGCAATCCCACTGCTGGGCATACACCCCGAGGAAACCAGAATTGAAAGAGACACATGTACCCCAATGTTCATCGCAGCACTGTTTATAATAGCCACAACATGGAAACAACCTAGATGTCCATCAGCAGATGAATGGATAAGAAAGCTGTGGTCCATATACACAATGGAGTATTACTCAGCCATTAAAAAGAATACATTTGAATCAGTTTTAATGAGATGGATGAAACTGGAGCCGATTATACAGAGTGAAGTAAGCCAGAAAGAAAAACACCAATACAGTATACTGACACATATACACGGAATTTAGAAAGATGGTAATGATGACCCTGTATGCGAGACAGCAAAAGAGACACAGATGTATAGAACGGACTTTTGGACTCTGAGGGAGAGGGAGAGGGTGGGATGATTTGGGAGAATGGCATTGAAACACGTATACTATCATGTAAGAAACGAAGTGCCAGTCTATGTTTGATACAGGATACAGGATGCTTGGGGCTGGTGCATGGGAATGATCCAGGGAGATGATATGGGGTGGGACATGGGAGGGGGATTCAGGATTGGGAGCTTGTATACACCCGTGGTGGGTTCATGTCAATGTATGGCAAAACCAATACAGTATTGTAAAGTAAAATAAAGTAAAAATAAAAAAATAAAAGCAGAGACATTACTTTGCCAACAAAGGTCCATCTAGTCAAAGCTATGGTTTTTCCAGTAGTCATGTATGCATGTGAGAGTTGAATTATAAAGAAAGTTGAATGGCGAAGAATTGATGCTTTTGAACTGTGGTGTTGGAGAAGACTCTTGAGAGTCCCTTGGAAAGCAAAGAGATCCAACCAGTCAACCCTAAAGGAGATCAGTCCTAGGTGTTCATTGGAAGGACTGATGCTGAAGCTGAAACTCCAATACTTTGGTCACCTGATGTGAAGAACTGACTCATTGGAAAAGACTCTGATGCTGGGAAAGATTGAAGGTGAGAGGAGAAGGGGACAACAGAGGATGAGATGGTTGGATGGCATCACTGACTCAATGGACATGGGTTTGAGCAAGCTCCCGGAATTGGTGATGGGCAGGGAAGCCTGGTGTGCTGCAGTTAATGGGGTCACAAAGAGTCAGACACAACTGAGTGATTGAAATGAACTGAGCTGAATTGCGGTTTGCCATAGGTTTTCTTCCAAGAAGCAAGCGTCTTTTAATTTCATGGCTACAGTCACTGCCCACAGTGATTTTGGAGCCCAAGAAAATAAAGCCTGTCACTGTTTTCATTTTCTCTGCATTTGCCATGAAGTAATGGGACCAGCGCCATAATCTTTGTTATGGATGCCATGATCTTAGTATTTTGAATGTTGAGTTTTAGGCCAGCTCTTTCACTCTACTCCTTCATCTTCATCAAGAGGTTCTTTACTTCCTCTTCTCTTTCTGCCATTAGGGTGGTGCCATCTGCATAGCTGAGGTTATTGATATTTCTCCTGGCAATCTTGATTTCAGCTTAAACTTCATCCAGCCCAGCATTTCACATGATATACTCTGCATATAAGTTAAATAAGCAGGGTGACAATATACAGCCTTGACAGACTCCTTTCCCAACTTCGAACCAGTCTATTGTCTCATGTCCCATTCTAACTGTTGCTTCTTGACCTATATACTGATTTCTCAGGAGGCAGGTAAGGTGGTCTGGTATTCCCATCTCTTTGAGAATTTTCCACAGTTAGTTGTAATCCACACCGTCAAAGGCTTTAGCATAGTAAATGAAGCAGATGTTTTTGTGAAATTCCCTTTGCTTTTCCTGTGATCCAACAGATGTTGGTAATTTGATCTCTGGTACTGCTGCCTTTTCTAAATCTAGCTTGTACATCTGGAAGTTTTTGGTTCATGTACTATTGAAGCCTAGCTTGAAGGATTTTGAGCATGACCTTGCTAGCATGTGAAATGAATATAGTTCAGTAGTTTGAACATTCTTTGGCATTGCCCTTCTTTGGGACTGGAATGAAAATCGACCTTTTCCTGTCCTGTAGCCATGCTGAGTTTTCCAAATGTGCTGGTATATTGAGTGCAGCACTTTAACAGCATCATCTTAAGATTTAAAATAGGTCGTTTGGAATTCCATCACCTCTACTAGCTTTATTTGTAGTGATGCTTCCTAAGGTCCACCTGACTTCACACTCCAGGATGTTTGGCTCTAGGTGAGTGATCACACCATTGTGGTTATCCAAGTCATTACGATCTTTTTGTATATTTCTTCTGAGTATTCTTGCCATCTTTTCTTAATATCTTCTGTTTCTATTAGGTTCATACTGTTTCTGTCCTTTATTGTGCCCATCTCTGCAAGAAATGTTCCCTTGGTATCTCTAATTTTCTTGAAGAGATCTCTATTCTTTCCCATTCTATTCTTTTCCTCTATTTCCTTGCACTGATCATTGAGAAAAGTGAAAGTGAAGTCACTCAGTCATTTTCGACTCTTTGCAACCCCATGGACTGTAGCCTACCAGGCTCCTCTCTCCATGGGATTCTCCAGGCAAGAGTACCGGAGTGGGTTGCCATTTCCTTCTCCAGGGGATCTTCCTGACCCAGGGACCAAACCCTGGTCTCCTGCATTCCAGGCAGACACTTTAACCTCTGAGCCACCAGGGAAGTCCAAAAGGCTTTCTTATCTCTCCTTGCTATTATTTGGAACTCTGCATTCAAATGTGTATACCTTTCCTTTTCTGCTTTGCCTTTTGCTTCTCTTCTTTTCTCAACTATTTGTAAGATCTCCTCAGACAACCGTTTCGCCTTTTTGCATTTCTTCTTTTTGGGGATGGTCTTGATCACTGCCTCCTGTACAATGTCACAAACCTCCATCCATAGTTCTTCGGGAGCTCTCTCTATCAGGTCTAATCCCTTGAATCTATTTGTCACTTCCACTGCATAATCCTAAGGAATTTGATTTAGGTCATACCTGAATGGTCTAGTGGTTTTCCTTACTTTCTTCAATTTAAGTCTGAATTTGCCAATTAGATTTGGCAAAGGAGTTCACGATCTGAGCCACAGTCAGCTTCCAGTCTTGTTTTTGTTGACTGTATAGAGCTTCTCCATCTTTGGCTGCAAAGAATATAATCAATTTGATTTAGGTATTGACCATCTGGTAATGTCCATGTGTAGAGTCATCTCTTGTGTTGTTGGAACAAGACGTTTGTTATGACCAGTGCACTGTCATGGCAAAATTCTTGTTAGCCTTTGCCCTACTTCATTTTGTACACTAAGGCCAAACTTGCCTATTACTCCAAGTATCTCCTGAATTTCTACTTTTGCATTCCAGTCCGCTGTAATGAAAAATACATCTTTTTTGGTTTATGTCTAGAATGTCTTGTAGGTCTTCATAGATCCATTCAACTTCACCTTCTTCAATATCAGTGGTTGAGACATAGACTAGGATTACTGTGATAGTGAATGGTTTACCTGGGAAATGAACAGAGATCATTCTGTCGTTTTTGAGCTTGTGCTGAATACTGCATTTTGGACTCTTTTGTTGACTATGAGGACTACTCCATTTTTGAGGGATTCTTGCCCACAATAGTAGATATAATGGTCATCTGAATTAAATACGCCCATTCAGGTCCATTTTAGTTCACTGATTCCTAAAATGTTGATGTTTACTCTTGCCATCTCCTGTTGACCATTTCTAATTTACCTTGACTCATGGACCTAACATTCCAGGTTCCTATGCAATATTGTTCTTTACAGCATCAGATTTTACTTTTACCACCATACACATCCACAACTGGGCACTGTTTCTGATTTGGCTCAGCCTCTTCATTCCTTCTGGAGCTAACTCTATGTTCTTCTCCAGTAGCATAATGGATCATACCAACTTGGGAGTTCATCTTTTATTGTCATATCTTTTTGCCTTTTCATACTGTTCATGGGGTTCTCAAGGTAAGAATGCTGAAGTGGTTTGCCATTCTCTTCTCCAGTGGACCACGTTTTGTCAGAACTCTCCACCATGACCTGTCCATCTTGGATGGTCCTACATGGCATGGCTCATAGTCTCACTGAGTTACACAAAGCTGGGATCCATGTGATCATTTTGGTTATTTTTCTGTGATTTTGGCTTTTATTCTCTCTGCCTTCTGATGGATGAGGATAAGAGGATTGTGGAAGCTTCCTGATAGGAGGGACTGGCTGGGGGGTTGGTGGGGAAACTGGGTCTTACTCTGGTGGGCAGGGCCATACTCAGTAAATCTTTCATCCAATAATGACATAATGGTGACCTTCCCCAAAAGAACGTATGCCAGCATGCTATGCCTCCCAGGATTGCTGTTGGCAGTGCCCCAACCCTGCAGCAGGCCACTATCAATCCACACCTCTATCAGAGACTCCTAAGCACACACAGGAAACTCCGGCTCAGTCTCTTGTGGGGTCATTATTCCTTTCCCCTGGATCCTGGTACCCACAAGGTATTTTTGTGCCCTTCAAGAGTCTCTGCTTCTCTAGTCTTATGAAAATTCTGTAATCAGTTCATGAGATAGAGCCTTCAATCTTTCTACATACATGACAGAATTTTCTTTCTAAATCACCTAGCTGCCAGAAAGGTACTATAATGCTGGGATAAGCAAATTGAGGCTTTATTAAGAACAAAGATTTATTCTTTTTCTCATGTTAGCTCACTGAAAGTTAATTAAACACACACTGCTGGACCTGACCTGTCATTCATTCCACTGCTGGTATGGAAGTTCTCAGGTAGCTGAGGCCACAAAGGGCAGACATGCCAACAATTTACATATCATATTAAGCATATGATGACAGAATAGCTGGGCAAATTTAATTTTTTATTCCACGTATACTCTAAAGGTGTGGGATAGTGCATTTAATATGCTCCATGGGGAAATATACATTACAGAGCACTCAGAAACACTCCCTTATTTAAAATAAATGTATAATCTGAGAAGAGACTCAAATCTGTAATGGTGTTGCCTCTGGGTAATAGAAATAAGAGAATGGAAGAAAGGTTTACTTTTTAGCATGACTTTTTATATGCTTGGAAACTATCATGTGAACAATTTACATTTTCAAAAGAAAAATAATTAAAAATTTTAAGTGAAGTACAACTCTGCCACTGGGATTACTGTTGCTAGATCAGGCCTGAAGTAAGGGTTTAGTACTAGGGCTCCCCTCTTCCAATGAAGAGTCCTTATTTAGATTTTTATTTTTGTTTTTTTTTAATTTACTACTGCTCTATAAATCCTATTTGACATATCAAATTGGTGCACCACTTGTAGAGATAATTGGGGGATGGTGACTGGTAACCTGGTGATTTGCAAACGGGATGAGATATAAATTGTTAATGCTTACAGTGACTCCTCCTCCTGGCTCTAATAGCTGTGGAAACATGGGTTAATCCAGCAGATTGTTTTTCATTTATAACTTGAGGGCTACCTTTACCCATTTATGTAGTTGTAGCTAATTTACATTCACTTAGCATCTTTGGAAATATTCATTATATACAGCATTACTGTTTACTGCTTTCCATAAAGAAAGAAAATGTGCACTGTTATCCATACTCAGGTGTTTCATTAAAAGATATCTTTCCCTATCATTTAGTAACTTTGTATCCTATTAGAAGCCTTCCAAACTGTTAGCAGTCACTCATTATCAGATCAGATACTTCTTATTTTCAATTTTTCACGTGTATCCAGTGAAGAATGGTATAAATGTTCTCTGTATATTATCTCATGATAAACTCTACTGGCAAAAAAAAAAAAAAAAACCTGCTTATATTCAAGAAAACCTAATTAGAGATGTCAGTTTATCCATGTGCAAGCACCAACAAGAGAAGCAGTATCTGTGCTTAAGTGAGTCATTTTCTTAAAAAAGAAAAAAAACTAATAGAGAAAAAAGGAATTTAAGAACACAAAAGAAATATCTTAAATTATTCTTTACAAACCTGCACAAACTCTTGTTATACATAATAAGGTTATAATCTCCCTTATGGCACCTGTGAACTCTTTTAACAATGATATATTATTTTGCTTTATAAGACTATCAAAAGGAATTTTAGCACACAAATTAAATTGGTGAGTGTCTAAAGTTCCAAGAGCGACTATTGTATCAAATCTATTGCCAATTATTCTCAAGCATATTTGGTTTCAAAGTCGCACTGTATTACTGACTAACTCTGCAAATCTCAACACGAAATTTACCTCTATCATGCTCAATTTTCTCAATTATAAAATGGAGACAGTAATTCATGCATCATAGTTCTATCATAAGGTTTAAATTAGATGATATACATAGGTGTGCACTTCCCAGGTGGCCCAGTGGTAAAGAATCCACCTGCCAATGCAGGAGACATAAATGACTCAGGTTCGATTCTTGGGTCAGGAAGATCCCCTGGAGAAGGAAAATGACAATCCATCCCAGTATTTTCACCTGGAAAATCCCATGGACATAGGACCCTCGTGGGCTACAGTCCATTGAGTTGCAAAAGAGACAGACACGACTTAGCAATTAAACAACAACAGGAACATGTAAGATGATTGGTGTGTGTGTGTGTGTGCGTGTGTGTGTGTGTGTGTGTCTGCTCAGTTGTGTCTCACTCTTTCATCTCTTGTACTGGAAGGTGGATTCTTTACCACAACACACCACCTCTGTATGTACCAAGATGCTTGGTATGATAAATATTCAACTAATGTTCTTATCTCACTGTTCAGTATTATAAGCAGCAGACCAGATCAGCCAGTATTTTTTTTAATGAAAGAATTAAAATTTTACTTTCAGCTAATTGTTTAATCTTATCAAATGAGTTAAGTTTAATGGGTCATTACTGTCACAAACATATATTAAAATAATGCTTTCATTCAGTAACTTGAGTCTTATACATTGTATTATTGGAAACAATTTGAGGACATCAACCTTATAACATATATACCATTTCCTGAGGAATACTAGTTCCATAAAAGCTATACAATGTGATTTTGTATGTTTAAAACACCTTTCAGGTTATAAGTTATCACTTCCATACTATAAAACTTCTAAAACCCAGGAGACCATTCAAAGCCATTTGAGTAAACTGAGACACAACAGGAATAATTTTACAGAGTTAGCCTGAGAAGGGGAACCTCCTCACCCAAAGATTTCAGTATGTTGGTTAAAAAAGGCCCAAAGTGATTAACCAGCAACCTGAAAAACTCTTTCAAAAAGTTTTTTTCCAAACAACTCTACTAAAACACTCAATAATCAGAAACATAATTTATACATATTCTACACAAAAGAGGCATAGATACTAAACAGCTCTAAACAATTGTAATCACACTATTCTTTATTTAGTAAACTTTTATTAAATGCTTGTCAGGCATCAAGCTTTGGAGTCCCTAGGTTAGAAAGACATATCACTGTCACTCAAGAATCTAGTTTCTAGTGACTGGACCTATTAGACATAGAAACAGGTAACTGTGGTGGGTAACATGCTGTGATGAGGCAAACACTAGAGAGTGGTGTAAGAGGGACTTCTGGCCCTCAGCATAGGCTTGGAGAAGTCTTTACAGACAAGATAGTACCTGATCTGCAACCCAAAGGGTAAATGTGTGAGACTTAGTTACTCAGTCGTGTCCAACTCTTTGCAACCCCATAGACTGGGAGAAACATCAATCAGCTCAGATATGCAGATGATACCACCCTTAAGGCAGAAAGTGAAGAGGAGCTAAAAAGCCTCTTGATGAAAGTGAAAGAGGAGAGTGAAAAAGTTGCCTTAAAGCTCATCATTCAGAAAACAAATATCAAGGCATCTGGTCCCATCACTTCATGGCAAATAGATGGGAAAACAGTGTCAGACTTTATTTTGGGGGGCTCCAAAATCACTTGCAGATAGTGACTGCAGCCATGAAATTAAAAGATGCTTACTTCTTGGAAGAAAAGTTATGACCAACCTAGATAGTATATTCAAAAGCAGAGACATTACTTTGCCAACTAAGGTCCATCTAGTCAAGGCTATGGTTTTTCCAGTAGTCATGTATGGATGTGAGAATTGGACTGTGAAGAAGGCTGAGCGCCGAAGAATTGATGCTTTTGAACTGTGGTGTTGGAGAAGACGCTTGAGAGTCTCTTGGACTGCAAGGAGATCCAACCAGTCCATTCTGAAGATCAACCCTGGGATTTCTTTGGAAGGAATGATGCTAAAGGTGAAACTCCAGTACTTTGGCCACCTCATGGGAAGAGTTGACTCATTGGAAAAGACTTTGATGCTGGGGGCGATTGGCGGCAGGAGGAGAAGGGAATGACTGAGGATGAGATGGCTGGATGGCATCACTGACTCGATGGACATGAATTTGAGTGAACGCAGGGAGTTGGTGTTGGACAGGGAGGCCTGGCGTGCTGCGATTCATGGGGTCGCAAAGAGTCGGACACGACTGACTGACTGAACTGAACTGAATTGAACTGGGGCTGTACCTGCCAGGATCCTCTATCCATGAAATTCTCCAGGTAAGAATACTGGAGTGGGTTGACATTTCCTTCTCCAGAATATCTTCCCAACCCAGGGCTTGAACCCAGGTCTCCTGCCTTGCAAACAGATTCTTAAAGGATGAGTAGAAGTTAGCTAAGTCCAGACACAAAGAAAAAGCCATCTATTCAGACACTTCTAAGACTCTACAAAAATAAAGTGCTGGCTTCAGGATGCAATACCAAAGAACTATTTGAAAATCTTTCTTGTTGATATTAGTAAGAAAGCCTTAAAATGAAGCACAATTTCTTTGGAATCTGACAGACTACCCCCTTACCAGCTTAAAACTGTAAATATGAGCTGCTTGTAAGATGACTGAAAATGTCACCACATGCAATTCAATCTTTATTAATCCAAAATTGTCAGGCAGCATATTTCAGGAAGCTGTATCAGCAACATCTAACAACCAAGAGAAGCAAACAAAATTAGAAGACTTACTTCACAAAGAGAAAGCTCTGAGTGTGTTAACTGAAGAAAGAATATGCATCCAAATGAATTCGTTAACAAGAACCAAGCAGCTGCCAGAATACTACTCAGAAATGAAGAGCCTATTGAAATATAAACCACAAGAGAACTGGACAAATGGTAAGAAGCACAAGAATATTCTCCAAAAAAGATTTCAAAAATACATCAATTGGCATTGCCTAATTTAAAAGAAGAATAAGTATGTAACTCTTCAGAATTTCACAAAATAGTAAGTTTTTGCTTCTACTATTTCTCATTTATCTTTTCAAAAACAATAGAGGCAAACTCAACACCTCATAATCCTAGGTTTGTTGTTGTTGTTTTTTTGTAATAGATTAGCAAATTAGGCATCTGTTCACATCCTATGAAAGCTTTCAATAAGAGAATTCAGTGGAACTAGGAAACCTAATATCTATTCAGAAGTACACCTTGTGTGACATTTTGGCAGATGTTTTGCAAGCTGAATGTACACAGGTGAGTCAGTTTCCCTTTATTATTCATAAACATTGTGCAAAACTAGACATTTCATGGTTCACCAATCTTGATTTATAATTTTTATGCAAAGTATATGGATTTACACAGCCTTAAACTACCTAATTATAAAATATTAAGCAGGCAAAGATATCAAATGTCATTGTAAAGAAAATAAAATTAACAGTAACCTCTCCAAGAAGTATTCTAGCATATAGCAAAGATGTTGTAAGGAAAGAGTATTCTATTTTATCAAATAATGATTTACAAAGATCTACAGTGACAAACAGACAGTACTATAATTTAGAAGTATGAACACAATTACATATACCTTCTAGACTATTTTAAAACTGGTTTCTTTAGAAGATTTTTAGCTCTAAATACAATGCTTTGTAGAACATGGTTAAATAATATTGTCTCACTGTAATCACCATAGTTTAAAGTGATTAAAACTTTTCATATAAGATGTTAAGGTATCAAAAAGCTAAGAATTCTATCCCAAGGTCCTATGAAGAGTTCATTTGTTTGTTCATTTATTCATTCAAATATTTATTAAAGCCTACCACATACAAGGCATTCTGCTAAGAACTAAAGCAATATAACTAAATAAAAAGACCACCCCATCTGTGAACTGACATCTGCCATGGATTGAATGTTTGCGTCTCCCCAAAATTTATGTCGAAACTTTAATCCTCAGTGTGATGGTATTTGAAGATGAGGCCTATGGGAGATAACTAGGTCATGAGGGTGGAGCCCAGATGATGGGATTAGTGCCTTTTTTAAGAATAAACTCAGGAGAGCTTGCTTCCTCTTTCTGCTCTCCACGTGAGGATGCAGTGAGAAGGCCATCTTCAAACCAGGAAAAGTGTCCTCACCAGATCAGCTGGTGCCTTGATCTTCGATTTCCCAGTCTCCAGATCTGTGAGAAATATGTCTGCTGTTTAAGCCACCCAGTCTAGAATAATTTCACCAAACTAAGACAACATCCCAGTGGTTAAATTAGATGTAAATAAAAATTAAACCTCATGGATTTTATACTTTTGTCTTTTATCATTTTCATCCTAACTGACATATCCTTCTAAAGAGCCTATAACCTTATTTTCTCCATCAATACTCATTATAATTTTGCTTTAAGAACAACATAGGATAAAATATTTATTATTAATTAACAATTATTGGTAACAATAATTTACAATAATAGGTATTAACAATAACGTGTAGAATACTGGTAATTCTTATTGGTATTATTATTTTAACTATGTTAGTTGGAATAGACTAAGTTCTATGCAAATAAGACCACAAATTTACAATGTTCAAGCACAATGGAAGTGTATTTCATGATCCAGAGACAGTACTGGATGGGTGAATGAGTGAGTAGGAAAATACTATTCTACAGTCATTCACAGATGCATGGTAACAGAGGTTCTGCCACCTTGGTGGTTTCCAAGGTCGCTTTGGACATCATCTCTATTTTGACAGCTACAAGAAAACAATAGATGGGATATACCAACAGGAGGATTTTAGAGGCCAGACCATAATATTTTCTACTTCTTACAATCTATTGCCTATAACTCTTCACATGATTACTTCCAATCACAAAAGAAGCTAGGAGGTACAATCTAGTGCACACAGGAAAAATAACACTTATGTGGGTAAGGAGCCCCACCACATCAGTCAAGAGGCTAATTCCCGTTTAAGCAAAAATTAGATTATGAATTAGAGTGGTCTTGAGTAAAGCCAATTATATTAATAAATTCTTTTGATTTCTGGAAATAAATTGAATATTTCACAATAGTATTTCATATGCAAACATTTAGAATTATTAGTCACATGCTGTGATTTGTTTCTAAATATATTCGAACCACATATTAAATTCATAGTTTATCACGAATTTCCTAAACACACTCCCCTTTAATTTCTTTCTTTATTCAGTGAAGTTAAAGGAGGAGTGGGTTTTTAATCAGACCAATGAAAAGTTCACTTTGGTTCAGTTCAGTTCAGTCACTCAGTCATGTCCAGCTCACAGCGAACCCATGAACGGCAGCACGCCAGGCTTCCCTGTCCATCATCAACTTCTGAAGCATGCTCAAACTCATGTACATTGAGTCATGATGCAATCCAACCATCTCATCCTCCGTTGTCCCCTTCTCCTCCTTCTTTCAACTTTTCCAGCATCACAGTCTTTTCCAATGAGTCAGTTCTTTACATCAGGTGGGCAAAGTATCAGAGCTTCAGCTTCAGCATCAGTCCTTCCAATAAATATTCAGGGTTGATTTCCTTTAGGACTGAATCTCCTTGCTGTCCAAGGGATTCTCAAGAGTCCTAACACTACAGTTCAAAAGCATCAATTCTTTGGCATTCAGCTTTCTTTATGGTCCAACTCTCACATCCATACATGACTACTGGAAAACCTATAGCTTTGACCAGATGGACATTTGTTGGCAAAGTAATATCTTTGCTCTTTAATATGCTGTCTAGGATTGTCATAGTTTTCTTCCAAGGAGCAAGCATCTTTTAAATTCATGGCTGCAGTCACCATCTGCAGTGATTTTGGAGCCCAAGAAAATAAAGTATCTCACTGTTTCCATTATTTCCCCATCTATTTCTAAAGAAGTGATGGGACCAGATGCCATGATCTTTGTTTTTTGAATGCTGAATTTTAAGCCAACTTTTTCACTCTATACTTTCAATTTCATCAAGAGGCTCCTTTGCTTTCTGCCATTAGGGTGGTGTCATTTGCATGTCTGAGGTTATTGATATTTCTCCTGGCAATCTTGATTCCAGCTTGTGCTTCTTCCAGCCCAGTGTTTCTCATGATGTACTCTGCATATAAGTTAAATAAGTAGGGTGACAATATACAGCCTTGATAGACATACTCCTTTCCTGATTTGGAATTAGTCTGTTGTTCTATATCTGGTTCTAACTGTTGCTTCTTGACCTGCATATAGATTCCTCAGGAGGTCAGTGAGGTGGTCTGGTATTCCCATCTCTTGAAGGATTTCTCACAGTTTGTTGTAATCCAAAGAGTCAAAAGCTTTAGCATAGTCAATGAAACAGAAGCAGATGTTTTTCTGGAATTCTCTTGCTTTTTCTTTGATCCGACGGATATTGGCAATCTGATTTCTGGTTCCTCTGCCTTTTCTAAATCCAATTTTAATATCTTGAAGTTCTCAGTTCATTTACTGTTTAAGCCTAGCTTGCAGAATTTTGAGCATTATTTTGCTAGCGTGTGAGATGAGTGCAATTGTGTGGAAGTCTGAACATTCTTTGGCATTGCCCTTCTTTGGGATTGGAATGAAAACTGACCTTTTCCAGTCCTGTGACCACTGCTGAGTTTTCCAAATTTGCTGGCATATTAAGTGCAGCACTTTCACAGTATCATCTTTTAGGATTTGATAGCTCAACTGGAATACCATCAACTCCACTAGCTTTGTTCATAGTGATGCTTCCTAAGGCCCACCTTACTTCACAGCACTCCAGGGTGTCTGGCTCTAGGTGAGTGATCACACCAACGTGGTTATCTGGGTCATTAGGATCTCTTTTATATAGTTCTTCTGTGTATTCTTGCCACCTTTTTAATATCTTCTGCTTCTGTTAGGTCCATACCATTTCTGTCCTTAATTGTGCCCATCTTCGCATGAAATATTCCCTTGAAAGTGAAAGTTGCTAAGTTTTTGAGGCTTGATTTACTGATCTTTTTCCTTATGATAAAACATTTACCAGATGAGAGTTGGTGATGGACAGGGAGGCCTGGCGTGCCGCGATTCATGGGGTCGCAAAGAGTCTGACACGACTGAGTGACTGAACTGAAGCATAAAAATGTACTATTAAAAGTATGAAGCCACTGGCATTCATAATAAATGTTCCCAAAATAATGGCTCTCATTTGTAGATTACTCATTTTATGACTTTTGTCTAGTTTTTTAATTATGGTAAAACACATATAACAAAATTTAGCCTTTTAGCCATATTTAATTGTGAAATTCAGTGGTATTAAATACATTCAGTTTGGTATACAAGCATCACCACTATCTATCTCCAGGACTTTTTCATAATCTCAAACTGAAATCCCATACTTAATAAATAATAATATAACCCCCTTTTCCACTACTGGTAGCCACTGTACTACGTCTGTCTCTATGGATTTGACTATTTTAGGTATTTCACAGAGGTGAAAATCTGATTCTCAGTTCTTTTCATGTATATCGCTTTGATATTTTCTTAGTTGTTCCATTGAGGGTTACATATATCAATAAAATCTTAAAGTTATAGCAATCTAATCTGAATGGATGCCAGGTCTGCTCTGTTCATAACATAGCTCCATCTCAACTTTAGATTATTGATGCAGGAATTGCATCCTCATACATTGTGTACTCATTAACCAAGATTAATAATTTCTTTAATGCATTTGTATTTTAAATTCTGTAGAAAATAAAAAGTGAAATTATAAGCCAAAATTATAATAACATTGGTTTTTTTTTGTTTATGCATACAGCTAACTCTTATTGGAAATCTTTATATTTTATATGACTATGAGATACTGAATGGTATCTTCAGCACTTCTGATAAGGCAGATCTAGTGGTAATAAATTGCCCTCAGCTTTTGTTTATCTGGGACTATCTTAATTTTCCCCTCATTTTTTTGAAGGATAGTTTTGCCAGACATAGAATTCTTGGTTGAAATTATTTTCTTTCAGCACTGTTAGTATATCCCACTGTTTTCTGTCCTTCAAAACTTTTGCTAAGAATTGTTGATAATTTTATTGAGAATTTTTTATAAGTGACAAGTTGATTTTTTCTTTCTGTTGACAGCATTCTCTTTGTCCTTGGCTTTTGACAATTTTATTATAATGTGTCTCAGCGTGGGTCCCGTTAAGTTGTCCTACTTTGTGTTCATTAAAATTTTTGGATTTGTACATTCATGTGTTTCCACAAATTTGGGAAATTTTCAGCCACTTCTTTTCAAATAGCTTCTCTATCCTTTTGTCTCTTTTCCTTGATTCTGAGGGATTTCTCTCGGAAATCCCTTAGACTCTGTTTACTTTTCTTCAATCTCTTTTCTTTGTTCTTCAGACTCAATAATTTCAATTGCTCTGTTTTCAAGTTAGCTAATTCTTTCTTCTGCCTACTCAAATTTATTTTTGTACCTCTGTAATGAATAATTAAATTCAATTATACTATTTTTCAGCTCCACAATGTCTGTTTGGTTCCTTTTGATAACTTCTATCTCTGTTGATTTTCCTATTTTATGCATATATCATTTTCCTGATTTTGTTTACTTCTTTATCCATATTTTACTTTAGCTATTTGTTCTAGTAAATATTAATACGTCTTTCTCAGGGATGGTTTCTGTCAATTGCTTTTGTTTCATTTTAATGGATCAGATCTTACTGTTTCTTTCTATGCCATGTGATTTTGTTGCTGTTATTGCTGTTGAAAAGTGGGCATTTGAAAAAAAAAATGCACCATTTTCAGCCTTTGCAAATTGGCTCTGTTTCAGGGCACCCATTCAGGTAGGACTTGCTCTAAACCTTGGAATTAGCTCAAGTCTTCCCAAGTTTGCATCTTACCTGAGCCTATATGTGGTATCTCAAGTCCCCTGTGTTCCCAGATGCTTTTGAGTGCCCTAATTTCCAAGAGGCCCTCAAATCTATTTCTCACTTCCACTATATAATCATAAGGGATTTGATTTAGGTCACACCTGAATGGTCTAATCCTTTATCATTATATAGTGGAAGTGAGAAATAGATGTAAGGAACTAGATCTGATACAGTGCCTGAAGAACAATGGACGGATGTTCATGACATTGTACAGGAGACAGGGATCAAGACCATCCCCATGGAAAAGAAATGCAAAAAAGCAAAATGGCTGTCTGGGGAGGCCTTACAAATAGTTGTGAAAAGAAGAGAAGCAAAATGCGAAGGAGAAAAGGAAAGATATACGCATCTGAATGAAGAGTTCCAAAGAATAGCAAGAAGAAATAAGAAAGCCTTCTTCAGCGATCAATGTAAAGAAATAGAGGAAAACAACAGAATGGGAAAGACTAGAGATCTCTTCAAGAAAATTAGAGATACCAAGGGAATATTTCACACAAAGATAGGCTCGATAAAGGACAGAAATGGTCTGGACCTAACAGAAGCAGAAGATATTAAGAAGAGGTGGCAAGAATACACAGAAGAACTGTACAAAAAAGATCTTCATGACCCAGATAATCACAATGGTGTGATCACTCATCTAGAGCCAGTATCCTGGAATGTGAGGTCAAGTGGGCCTTAGAAAGCATCACTACGAACAAAGCTAGTGGAGGTGATGGAATTCCAGTTGAGCTATTTCAAATCCTAGAATATGATGCTGTGAAAGTGCTACACTCAATATGCCAGCAAATTTGGAAAACTTTTAATTCCAATCCCAAGGAAAGGCAATGCCAAAGAATGCTCAAACTACCGCACAACTGCATTCATCTCACATGCTAGTAAAGTCATGCTCAAAATTCTCCAAGCCAGAATTCAGCAATATGTGAACCGTGAACTTCCAGATGTTCAACCTGGTTTTAGAAAAGGCAGAGGAACAAGACATCAAATTGCCAACATCTGCTGGATCATGTAAAAAGCAAGAGAGTTCCAGAAAAACATCTATTTCTACTTTATTGACTATGCCAAAGACTTTGATTATGTGGATCAAAATAAACTGTGCAAAATTCTGAAAGAGATGGGAACACCAGGATCACCTGACCTGCCTCTTAAGAAATCTGTATGCAGGTCAGGAAGCAACAGTTAGAACTGGACATGGAACAACATACTGGTTCCAAATAGGAAAAGGAGCACCTCAAGGCTGTATATTGTCACCCTGCTTATTTAACTTATATGCAGAGTACATCATGAGAAACGCTGGACTGGAAGAAACACAAGCTGGAATCAAGATTGCCAGGAGAAATATCAATAACCTCAGATATGCAGATGATACCACCCTTATGGCAGAAAGTGAAGAGGAACTAAAAAGCCTCTTGATGAAAGTGAAAGAGGAGAGTGAAAAAGTTGGCTTAAAGCTCAACATTCAGAAAACAAAGATCATGGCATCCGGTCCCATCACTTCATGAGAAACAGATGGGGAAACAGTGGAAACAGTGTCAGACTTTATTTTTGGGGGCTCCAAAATCACTGCAGATGGTGACTGCAGCCATGAAATTAAAAGACACTTACTCCTTGGAAGAAAAGTTATGACCAACCTAGATAGCATATTGAAAAGCAGGGACATTACTTTGCCAACTAAGGTCTGTCTAGTCAAGGCTATGGTTTTTCCAGCAGTCATGTATGGATGTGAGAGTTGGACTGTGAAGAAGGCTGAGCACCAAAGAATTGATGCTTTTGAACTGTGGTGTTGGAGCAGACTTTTGAGAGTCCCTTGGACTGCAAGGAGATCCGACCAGTCCATTCTGAAGGAGATCAGCCCTGGGATTTCTTTGGAAGGAATGATGCTAAAGCTGAAACTCCAGTTCTTTGGCCACCTCATGGGAAGAGTTGACTCATTGGGAAATACTTGGATGCTGGGAGGGATTGGGGGCAGGAGAAGAAGGGGATGACAGAGGATGAGATGGCTGGATGGCATCACTGACTCGATGGACGCGAGTCTGAGTGAACTCTGGGAGTTGTTGATGGACAGGGAGTCCTTGTGTGCTGGGATTCATGGGGTCGCAAAGAGTCAGATGCAACTGAGCGACTGAACTGAACTGAACTGAACTTCCAAGAGAGTCTCATTCCAGCTTCTCTTCAGGGCCAGTCTATTTATGTCCCTATCTCTAATCTCTAGTCCTTGGAGACTGCAGATCTATAGTCTCTTTGCATCTTTCACTAGCGGTACTCACTGCTATTTTCCAAATTAGGAGAGACAGAGACCAATCCTTCAACCAGTCCCCAGACAAGTTAGAATGTTGCAAATAAGTTATGCTTTACTCCCTCTCGTTCAAGGCAGTGTTATAGACTGAATGTTTACATTCTTCCCAAATTTAGTTGGCAAAAATGGAACCACTAAAGTGATAGCATTTGAATCTGTAACTTTGGGAGGTAATTAGAGACAGGGCCCTCATAATAGGGTTCAGTTCAGTTCAGTTCTGTTGCTCAGTCATGTCCGACTCTTTGCGACCCCATGAATCGCAGCACGCCAGGCCTCCCTGTCCATCAACAACTCCCAGAGTTCACTCACACTCACATCCATTGAGTCAGTGATGCCATCCAGCCATCTCATCCTCTGTTGTCCTCTTCTCCTCCTGAGCCCAATTCCTCCCAACATCAGAGTCTTTTCCAATGAGTCAACTCTTCGCATGAGGTGGCCAAAGTATTGGAGTTTCACCTTCAGCATCATTCCCTCCAAGGAAATCCCAGGGCTGATCTCCTTCAGAATGGACTGGTCGGATCTCCTTGCAGTCCAAAGGACTCTCAAGAGTCTTCTCCAACACCACAGTTCAAAAGCATCAATTCTTCGGTGCTCAGCCTTCTTCACTGTCCAACTCTCACATCCATACATGACCACTGGAAAAACCATAGCCTTGACTAGACAGACCTTAGTTGGCAAAGTAATGTCTCTGCTTTTCAATATGCTATCTAGGTTGGTCATAACTTTTCTTCCAAGGAGTAAGTGTCTTTTAATTTCATGGCTGCAGTCACCATCTGCAGTGATTTTGGAGCCCCAAAATAAAGTCTGACACTGTTTCCACTGTTTCCCCATCTGTTTCCCATGAAGTGATGGGACCAGATGCCATCATCTTTGTTTTCTGAATGTTGAGCTTTAAGTCAACTTTAATGCCCTTTAAGAAGAGACACCAGAGAACTTGCTCCCTCTCTGTCTTCCATCTGAGGACACAGACAGAAGGCAGCTGTCTGCAAACCAAGAAAGCAGTCCTGACCAGATCCTGACCATGCTGGCACTCTGATCTCACACTCCTAACCTCCAATAAACTTGTGAGAAAATAAATTTCTGTTATTTAAGCCATCCAGTCTATGATATTTTGTCATGGCTGAATCAATGAAGCAGGGAACTGGGAACTCAGCTGTCACCTCCTCAAGAACAAAACCGACAAAACCCTACCATGGGATGTGGTGAGATAGGTCTGAGTAAAAATGCCATGAAATTTCCTACCACTTCATTGAGTGGTTTTCTTAATGGAGCATTCACTTGGCTTCTGTGCACTCCTTGTGTGACCTTGCTTTTTGCACTCCTATAAAGTTAGTTCTCTGATTTCTAGTTGTTTACTGATGTTTCCAAGGAGGAACAAGGACTTGGAGTTTCCTAGCCTGCCATTTTGCTGACATCCAGCCTCAAACATTTTTAAATAAAACTCCATTTAGTTATCACTATTATTTTATGTAGATGAATCAAAAGATATTCTCTAAATGAAATATTCATAATAAGCAAGACACAGTTTTATTTCCAAATATTTTGTCAGGATGCAGTAGCTATTAAATGCATCATCTCACTCTTCTGGAAAAGTTATTTACTATTACTAGATTAAACTCTTATAATAAAGCCTGTCATTTTACAATTAGTTTTGTAATAAATTCAATTATAAAATCACTTCAGAGCCATATGCCTAAAAATAAAACCAATATACAATAACAAACACTCATTTCTTTCTCTTTATTCTACTGCCTATGAAAGCTTCCTGATTTTCTCTCAAAGGGTTATAATTAATCTCTACTAGCAGAATCCTTCTGGTTATTTTCTTGTCTTTTATGCCACACACTGGCATTGCAATTTGAGCTTTATTTTAGTTAAATACTACATGCTTTCTAAATTAAGATGCAATTCAGCTTGAAATATAGTGATTATTACCAAGACTCATAAAAATATTTGTACTGATCATGGCTTTAGGAATCATATAGATCAACTCCTTCATGATCCAGATAGAGCATGATAGTGAACATGATAGAGCAGATTGCAGTTATTTGGTTGGTTAGTTCTACTGCTACTGTTAAGTCACTTTAGTCATGTCCGACTCTGTGCGACCCCACAGACGGCAGCCCACCAGGCTCCCCCGTCCCTGAGATTCTCCAGGGAAGAACACTGGAGTGGGTTGCCATTTCCTTCTCCAATGCATGAAAGTAAAAAGTGAAAGGGAAGTCGCTCAGTCGTGTCTGACTCTTAGCGACCCCATGGACTGCAGCCCACCAGGCTCCTCCATCCATGGATTTTCCAGGCAAGAGTACTGGAGTGGAGTAAAGTCACGATATAACCTGACCCTTTATTGAGAGTCTCATGCTCTTCTTACTATTTCATACTTTCCTTTATCTGTTTCCCAATTACTCAAATAAAAATCAGACTGAACTATATAATATGGTCATTTCCAGGGTGATATTAAAAATGTTTAATAAGAATGGCTGAAGCTAGAGTTCTGAAGGAGAGTCTTATGGTTCCAGACCCTAACTCTTTGGAAGCAGAGGGTAGACTTTACTTCAGGAGAGGTGAGTAGACTGGGGATGGGAACACCCATCTGAATCAGAGCAGTGGCTATTTACCAACCAGAACTGTGGTGCTGGAGAAGACTCTTGAGAGTTCCTTGGGATGCAAGGAGATCCAACCAGTCCATCCTGAAGGAGATCAGCCCTGGGATTTCTTTGGAAGGAATGATGCTAAAGCTGAAACTCCAGTACTTTGGCCATCTCATGAGAAGAACTGACTCATTGGAAAAGACTCATGCTGGGAGGGATTGTGGGCAGGAGGAGAAGGGGATGACAGAGGATGAGATGGCTGGATGGCACCACTGACTCGATGGACGTGAGTCTGAGTGAACTCCGGGAGATGGTGATGGACAGGGAGGCCTGGCGTGCTGCGATTCATGGGGTCGCAAAGAGTCAGACACGACTGAGCGACTGAACTGACTGACAGACTGATGGGTGCATTTTAATAGTGTGATAGCAGAATTGGGGCAACTTGCTTATTGTAAGATCAGGTCATCCCCTGGCTTCCTCTTTGTTTCGCTGATGCCTCCAGGGTAACTTCCAAACAGAGAATATGTTTGGATAAGTCTAACCTTTTCTGGAAAGAAAAAAATTGTAAAGCAATCTTTAATACCTAGCAACCCCTCCTGCTTTAGGAAGCTTACAAGCTAACTGGTTGCCAGGCAACAACTAATTTCTTGTAATAACAACAAAAATGAACAGGTCACATATTTTTTCAGCCAAAAAAAAAAAAAAGCCTTAGGTTTGTAGAGAACAGACCAAAACAGGTCTGGAGGCTGTCACTGAGGTCTCTTATGAACACTGACAATAACTAGATAATAATTAGGATACAAAGAAGAAACTGAGGGAGAGCTTTACACATAAATGATGAGAGAAATAATACTTAGGCTAAACTACAAGGGATGGGTATTTTCTTTTCCAATATTTTACATTACAATAGATCTATGTTAGAAACACTGTATTGTTCAAACTGAGATAAAGAGGTATGCCTGGGGTTATGTTGCCACAGGGTAAATAAAATATATCTTTCTTGAACATCCATTTCTTTTATTTATTTCTGGATCAAAATAAATGTATCATTGAACAGAATTCAAAATTACATACATTTTTGAGGAAACATGAAACAAAGAAATCTTATAACTATGGAGCAGCCATCTGTGTTTTGTCTTAATCTTAGACTGTGGCAGTGAGAGCCATATTCCTTGATTGTTCTCTATACTGGATCATTTCAGTTATCAAAACCACCCTAAAGCTTGGCAGTTTAAAATAATAATGCTTTATTATGTACTTCTCACAATTATGTAGGTTGTCAAAGTAAGCCATTCTTGCAGTCTCATTTGGGATCTCTCATATAGCTGCAGTCATCTGATGGCTCAACTGGGGCTGGAGAGCCCAAGGCAGCCTCATTCATGTGAAGCACATAGTGCTGTCTCTTGGGAAGCTTTAATTCTCCTTCATTTGACTTCTCATTCTCTAGAGGCTGGTCTCATTTCTTTAAAGGATGATTCTAACAAGTATGAATACAAGCTACAGGAAGCTCAAGAACTTGCACAGTCACTTGCGCCACACTCGAAGCAAGTTAATTAATCAAAGCAAGTTACAAAGCCAGCCTGAACTTAAAGTGTATAGAAATAGATTCTACTCCTCACTGAGAAGAGCAACCAGTTCACAATGTATATGTATGCTGACAGCTGTGGTTCACTGTATTTATAACTGCAATAACCTCTGGGGAATTTCAGTGAATTGAGCATACTCTAGTGAACTGAGTGCCGTTCATTTCACAAGGCCTTAAGAATGCACATCCTTCACTTAAGTGAAAGGAACACTAATTATTTGGCATGGAATATACCCTAAAACCTTATTTTATTTTCACTTTGGGAAGGAAGGCCAACACAGGAAAGGTTTGTGCTACCACAGATGTTGTCTTTAGTAAAGGCAAAGTCAAAAAGAATGTGGGTGGTTGCTAAGCTCTCTGAAGAGAAGGAGAAGCTGAAAACCCTACATCTAATGAATCCTAAGTCAGAAAGCACTAACTTTGTGATTGATAGAACTCTCAACGACCATTAAACATGTAAATCATCAATATGCTATTTTTCTTTTGATCCTTCATCCTCCAAATATACTGGAAACAAAAACAAAGAAACAGAATATTATCTCTGGTACACCTTGATGGGAGGATCAAGTAGGTGAGGGTGGCAGGCTAGATCTTTACTCACTAATAATCATTTAGTATTCTCTGCTCTGGTGCTATCTTTTATCATTCTTATTCCTTATAACTCTGACTTGAGAAAAGAGAAAAGCATGAACAGGTGGCCTATACCTTAGATGGAAGCTTAGGGAATAACGTCAGTAAGGAGTCTGTGTCAACTAAAACTTACCGACCCTGGTTTTCACACCTTTCGCCAGCAACTCTTCTTTCTTGCTCCCTCAGCAACAGCTACATCACCAAGAAAACCTGATCCTAAGCATTTTAAAATTGAGGCTGGTAACTTTTAAAACTTCATTACTGCCTAACTGAATCTGACTTATTTTAGCTTAAACACAGAGAGAGAGAAAGAGAGAGAGAGAATAAGCTATACCAATTGAAAAGGACCAGAGAGAAAGTTTTAAATAGGAAAATTCATTAAATAAAAAAATTAATTGAACAATATGAGTGTCAGTGGGAACATTATCACAAGAATGACATATTTCCTAACCTCATGTTCTTACAAGTCTTCATCAGTTTAAGGATTTTCACATACAGTATTGGAGTCAATAAATAAAAAATCAGTAGAAGTTCACTTGCTTTCAGTATTATTCAAGGCAATTTCAGATATTACTATGCCAGTTTGGCTATTCCTTGTGTTTAAGAAACTGCTTTTTCCTGTTATTCTTCCCCTAAGATGATAAAAGGAGATGGACCAAAAAAAGGTGATAACCTTTAAAGTACAATTTATTAGAACCTTCTCTTATGATATTGTGGATTTATTTATTAATATTTAAGTAACTTGCTCAGACTGATCTGACTGTGGCACAGATCAGGAATTCCTTATTGCCAAATTCAGACTTAAATTGAAGAAAGTAGGGAAAACCACTAGACCATTCAGGTACGACCTAAATCAAATCCCTTATGATTATACAGAAGTAAGAAATAGATTTAAGGGCCTAGATCTGATAGATAGAGTGCCTGATGAACTATGGACGAAGGTTCGTGACATTGTACAGGAGACAGGGATCAAGACCATCCCCATGAAAAAGAAATGCAAAAAAGCAAAATGGCTGTCTGGGGAGGCCTAACAAATAGCTGTG